>NW_026904099.1:0-140891 GCF_024500275.1 Phycodurus eques | reverse complement strand
CGTTCGGCCCCCAGCCCGTCCAGAGGACTCGGGGGAGGCCCCCCTGAAAGCTGATTCCCACGATCGTTTGTTTCAAATCTTAGCCCACTAGCTCAAAAAGTAAGCGCTATAAAGTCCTGCCAAAGTCACATAGGTCGTCCATGTTACAATTTAGTCAATAAAGGCTACTAATGGACGCGAAAACGCAGTGCTTTGACGCTCGCCGTTCCGGCCCCACGAGCTCCGAGAGGCTTGAAGAGGCCCCTCCCTTGAAAGCTGATTTCCAAGGCTTGTCAGTGTGAATTCTAGCCCGACTAGGCTTGAAATTAAGCGACCTAAAGTCGTGCCGAAGTCAAATCGTCTCATGGTAATCGAGCGAAACCGAGTGCTTTGACGGCGACGTTCGGCCCCGACCTCCGAGAGGCTGGAAGAGGCCTCACTTGAAAGCGATTCCCACGATCGTTGTTTCCAATCTTAGCCCCATTTAGCTGAAAAGTAGGCGCTAAAAAGTCCTGCCAAAATAACATAGGCCGTCATGTACAATAGTCAATAAAGGCCACTATGGAGGAGAAAACCGAGTGCTTGACGCTCGCCGTTCGGCCCACCACAGCCGTCCTGAGACTCGGGGGAGGCCTCCCCTGAAAGACTGGACTTCCCACGATCGTTTGTTTCAAATCTTAGCCCAGTAGCTGCAAAAGTAGGCGCTAAAAAGTCCTACGCCAAAGTCACATAGGTCGTCACGTTACAATTAGTCAATAAAGAAGCCTACTACTGGAGCGAAACGAGTGCTTGACGCTGCGCTCGGCCCCACGAGCCGTCCAGGCGAGTTGGGAAGAGGCCATCCTCCCTGAAAGCTGGATTCCAACCGAGCGTGTCTGTGTGCAAATCCTAGCCAGCCTAGGCTGACGTAGCGACCTAAAGTCGTGCCGAAAGTCACATAGGTCGTCATGTTACATGTAGTCAATAAAGGCTACTACTGGAGCGATAACTCGATGTGCTTTGACGCTCGCCGTCGGCTCACCACGACGTCCGAGAGGACTCGAGGCTCCCCTGACAGCTGGATTCCCACGATCGTTGTTCAATCTTAGCCCACTAGCTGCAAACGTAGGCGCTAAAACGTCTGGCAAAGTCACATAGGTCGTCATGTACAATTAGTCATAAAAGGCCTACTACTGGAGCGAAACCGAGTATAGGTGCTTTGACGCATCGCCTGTTCGGCCCCACAGCCGTCCTGAGGACTCGGGGGAGGCCTCCCTGGAAAGTGATTCCCACCGGATCGTTGGTTTCAAATTCTTCCAGCCAGTAGCTGAAAAGTAGGCGCTTTAAAAAAGTCCTGCAAAATACATAGGTCGTCACGTTACAATTAGTCAATAAAGAAGTCCTACGGACCGCCGGAAAACTGAGTGCTTTTACGATTGCCGATCGGCCCAACAGCCGTCAGGACTTTTTTATTGCCTCCCTGAAAGCTGGATTCCCACCGATCGTTTGTTCAAATCTTAGCCCCACTAGCTAAACGTAAGCGCTAAAAAAGTCTGCCAAAAGTCACATAGGTACGTCATGTTACAATTAGTCAATAAAGGCCTACTACTGGAGCCCCCCCCCCCCGCAAACCGAGGTGCTTTGACGCTCGCCGTTCGGCCCCACAAGCCGTCAGAGACTCGGGGGAGGCCCCTGAAGCTGGATTCACCGATCGTTTGTTTCAAAACTTAGCTCCACGAGCTCACAAAAGTAAGCGCTAAAACGTTCTGCCAAAAAATCACATATGGTCGTCATGTTACAATTTAGGTGATCATCTGCCTTTTGCTTTTTTCATTCTTTCCTTCATTTGTTTTCCCTCGTTCAATAAAGGCCTACGACTGGAGCGAAACAGAGTGCTTTGACGCTCGCCGTTCGGCCCCACGACCTTAGAGACACTTGGAAGAGGCCTCCCCTGAAAGCTGGATTCCCACTGATCGTTTGTTTTAAATCTTAGCCACTTACTAAAAAGTAGGCGCTAAAAAGTCCTGCCAAAGTCACATAGGTCGTCATGTTACAATTTAGTCAATAAAGACCTAATACTGGAGAGAAACCGAGTGCTTTGACGCTCGCCGTTCGGCCCCACAGCTGTCCAGAGACTCGGGGGAGGCCTCCCGTGAAAGATGGATTCCAGCGATCGTTTGTTTCAAATCTTAGCGCACTAGCTCAAAGGTAGGCGCTAAAAGGTCCTGCCAAAGTCACATAGGTTGTCATGTTACAATTTAGTCAATAAAGGCCTACTACTGGAGCGAAACTGAGTGCTTTGACGCTCGCCGTTCGGGCCCACGACCTCTGCAAAGCTTGGAAGAGGCCTCCCCTGAAAGCTGGATTCCCACCGATCGTTTGTTTCAAATCTTAGCCCAGTAGCTGAAAAGTAGGCGCTAAAAAGTCCTGCCAAAATCACATAGGTCGTCATGTTACAATTTAGTCAATAAAGGCCTCCTACTGGACCGAAACTGAGTGCTTTAACGCTCGCCGCTCGGCCCCACAGCCGTCCAGAGACTCGGGGAGGCCTCCCCTGAAACCTGGATTCCCACCGATCGTTTGTTTCAAATCTTAGCCCACTAGCTCAAAAGTAAGCACTAAAAAGTCCTGCCATAATCACATACGTCGTCATGTTACAATTTAGTCAATAAAGGCCAAAAGTTGAAAACAAACTTTTATGTCACTTCTGAATTCAAAAGTAGCTATCAATTTTTGTGTATATGTAATAACATGAGGCAATCATACATTTATGTAGGTTCAGAGTCACAATGTATCATGTAAATACATGCAAATGAATACACTGCATGTGGGATTTATGTCTTTTAATTGCACATTGTGCAAAAAAAACAATTGCAAAATATTAGTTCATACTTGATTGGAGTCAAAGAAATCATTTCTTAGTTCAGATGCAAGACAACTAATTGTGTTCTTGAACGCATCATATTTATACCCCAAAAAAAAAATGTGAGTGCAGCATTTCTGCAGACAACTCTGCCTTGAAACACTGACTCTCAAAGTGTGGTATGAGTACCACTTGTGGTATGCTGGCTCCCTCTAGTGGTACCCAAACAGATCACTGAATTCATTGTTCACATTGTGCATAAATGTACATGGCTTCAACTTTTCTTTTTCTTCATCCAGTACAGTACATAAGTACAGTTCGGTTGTATTTCCCTTTTAGGTACAATATTTTTGCCTTTAACCATTCAGAAATATTTGCTTTTAAACATTAATTTAGGTGAAACTTTTATTTAACTTGTACGTGCAATACATTTTAATGAAATTACTTAAGTCATTTTTCCCTCTATTTTAAAGCACAGTGTTTAATGTTCAAACTCTGCATGTTACTGTGGCTAATGGAAAAAAAAAATCTAATGTTTGGATGCCTCCGTGTTTTAATGTTGGTGATTATGGTGGAACTTGGAGAGTTTAAGTGTTGGTTTGTTTTTTGAGGTACAACCTTTGTGAAAAAATTTGAGAACTCACTGCCTTAAAAAGTTTAAACCGCAACAAGATTTAAGTTGTAAACAACTGGAATATGTCTTTTCTCCTGCTCCAGGCTCAGCTTGAACACAAATGAGGTACTTGAAACGCATCATACAATTGCAATGTTACTTTCAACTGTAGCTTCATTATTAAAACTCGGGATTGCTGCACTCAACTATGCTCTAGTAATGTATAAAGCGCAGCAGGATTCCTGCAGTAAACGACACAAAAGATGCAATTTTTTTCAGTATAAAGTAATATACATGAATTTCTGCCTTAAAATATGAAAATAGAGCATGTTTTCTGTAGAAAATTGTTATATATACAGTTTTAAGAAGCTGAATTCTTATGGGGAAACTTGATCAATGGGAAAAACTCGTCTTTTAATGCATCTAAATAATGCAGTGAGATTCCACAAATCTTCCCGAAGAAAAGTTATTTTTCACCTCATTCAGGTGCATCTTGAATCTAATTGGTTACATAAACATATCATTCCAAGATACAACTATAGTGTCAGGATTTATGCCTTAGAATCTGCAAATACAGCATGATTTCTGTCGGAAATAGTTCCATACGCAGCTTTTAAGAAGCTGAGAAACTTGATAAATGGGGAAAAACTAGTATTACGGTCCATGTAAATCAATTCCATATATTACAAATCTTACTTGAACGTATCATTCCACCAAACAACTATAAACTCGTGATTTCTGGCTTAAAATGTTGAATCTATACAAATGACAAAACAAACGAACAAACAAACGAACAAACACAAAACAACAACTAATTGGGTACCTGAACGCCACACGAAACCCTCGGCGCCGTCAAACACTTCAAATCGCACTTTCGACTCCTCCGTCTCCGGAGCTCCACCACCAAGCCGCACAATGCAGCTCGCCGCGATCTCAGCACGCAGCGGACACGCACATGGAGGCGGGCGGGCGCTTCTCTGCAGGGACCCCCAGCGTCAAGCGGCAGCCGCGCGGTCGAGGCTGAGCGGCACTCTGCAAGTTGCTCGCGCGAGGAAGAGGAGGAAGACGAGAGTGAGGAAGGAGGGGGCAGATGTGGAGGAGTGTGCAAGGAGGAGGAGGGAAGTTGTTTTCCTGCAAGGACCCCCCCCCCCCCCCAAAACCAGAGAAGATTTCCTCTTGACTTTTGCACTCCAACAAAGTTCACGTGCACCTTTTTTTTTTTTGTAAGGGGGAGGGGCTAAAACGTCATCATTTACTCAACTGCAGATGGGAGAGGGAGGAAGAGTATTGCCTTGTGTGGCAAGTAAAAGTGGAGTTTGAAAGCAAATAAGACTGATGATGATAGACTGCACTATTAATTAATCTGAGAAACTCTTCCATAGGTGCTGCTGCTTTGGTTTGCGACATCTGCGATCTGAAAATAGTGTTAAGGTGGTCGTGGGGTGTCTATTGGAGGGAAGCGTATGAGCCAAGTCAACAATTTCATGAATCCAAGAGACTGTTTACACGGCAAGGTAGATGCTGCTGTTTCGGTTCGCAACAGAGTTCTCCTGGAGG
Source organism: Phycodurus eques (assembly GCF_024500275.1). Classification (NCBI taxonomy): domain Eukaryota; kingdom Metazoa; phylum Chordata; class Actinopteri; order Syngnathiformes; family Syngnathidae; genus Phycodurus; species Phycodurus eques. Next base: position 135,900 of record NW_026904099.1, on the reverse strand, counting down.
CTGAATCACCGTTCATGTGAGTCAATTTGAGGGAGGCATTAATTTGCCCAACTGGTGGACTTAATTCATCTGAGAGGCTCTTGACGTGGTAGACGGGAAGTGCTCCTGTTTTGGTTAACAACAGAGTTCAACTGAACTCAGAAGTAAACTCTTAAATGTCCATTTTTTTTTAACAATAGCGTCTTTCAAAAAACGATCAGGTCAGCTTTAAAGAAACGTGACCTAACATCTGCTCCTCCGTCGAGGACATGAGATAATATTAACCTATTAAAACGACAAACTAAATCCAGTAAATTGTATTTTTGCTGTGAGATTAAAACACCAAGAAATTTGAGTATTTTAGTATGTTCTATTATCAATTATTTTTGATAGAAGGCCAACCAGACTGAAATATGAAAAGATAAGATACATCCCGTGTGTTCTTGTCTTACTTTAATGGTTTTATAAGATGATTAAAGTGCACTTTGCAGGTCATCACATGCACTCCCCACGAGTTCGAAATTAAGAACCCTAAAAGTCGCGCCAAATTCCCAGAGGTCCTCATGTTACAATTTAGTCAATAAAGGCCTACTACTGGAGCGAAACCGAATGCTTTGACGCTCGCCGCTCGGCCCCACAGCCGTCCAGAGACTCGGGGGAGGCCTCCCCTGAAAGCTGGATTCCCACCGATCGTTTGTTTCAAATCTTAGCCCAGTAGCTGAAAAGTAGGCGCTAAAAAGTCCTGCCAAAATCACATAGGTCGTCATGTTACAATTTACTCAATAAAGGCCTAGTACTGGAGAGAAACCGAGTGCTTTGACGCTCGCCGTTCGGCCCCACAGCCGTCCAGAGACTCGGGGGAGGGCTCCCCTGAAACCTGGATTCCCACCGATCGTTTGTTTCAAATCTTAGCCCACTAGCTCAAAAGTAAGCACTAAAAAGTCCTGCCAAAATCACATAGGTCGTCATGTTACAATTTAGTCAAAGGCCGAAAGTTGAAAAACAAACTTTTATGTCACTTCTGAATTCAAAAGTAGCTATCTATCAATTTTTTTTGTATTTGTAATAACATGAGGCAGTCATACTTTTATGTAGGTTCAGAGTCACAATGTATCATGTAAATACATGCAAATGAATACACTGCATGTGGGAGTTATGTCTTTTAATTGCACATTGTGAAAAAAAAAAATTGCAAAATATTAGTTAATACTTGATTGGAGTCAAAGAAATCATTTCTTAGTTCAGATGCAAGACAACTAATTGTGTTCTTGAACGCATCATATTTATACCCTTAAAAAAACATTTGAGTGCAGCATTTCTGCACACAACTCTGCCTTGAAACACTGACTCTCAAAGTGTGGTATGAGTACCACTTGTGGTATGCTGGCTCCCTCTAGTGGTACCCAAACAGATCACTGAATTCATTGTTCACATTGTGCATAAATGTTACATGGGCTTCAACTTTTCTTTTTCTTCATCCAGTACAGTACATAAGTACAGTTCGGTTGTATTTCCCTTTTAGGTACAATATTTTTGCCTTTAACCATTCAGAAATATTTGCCTTTAAACATTAATTTAGGTGAAATTATTATTTAACTTGTACGTGCAATACATTTTAATGAAATTACTAAAGTCATTTTTTCCCTCTATTTTAAAGCACAGTGTTAATGTTCAAACTCTGCATGTTACTGTGGCTAATGAAAAAAAAAAAAAAAAAAGTTTGGATGCCTCCGTGTCTTAATGTTGGTGATTATGGTGGAACTTGGAGAGTTAAGTGTTTGTTTGTTTTTTGAGGTACAACTTTGTGAAAAAAATTTGAGAATCACTGCCTTAAAAAGTTAAACCGCTATAGATTTAAGTTGTAAACAACTGGAATATGTCTTTTCTCCTGCTCCAGGCTCAGCTTGAACACAAATGAGGTACTTGAACGCATCATACAATTGGAATGTTACTTTCAACTGCAGCTTCATTATTAAAACTTGGGATTGCTGCACACGACTATGCTCTAGTAATGTATAAAGCGCAGCAGGATTCCTGCAGTAAACGACACAAAAGATGCAATTTAGTCAATAAAGGACTACTACTGGACCGAAACCGAGTGCTTTGACGCTCGCCGTTCGGTCCCCACGACCTCCGAGAGGCTTGGAAAAGGCCTCTCCTGAAAGCTGGATTGCCCACCGATCGTTTGTTTCAAATCTTAACCCAGTAGCTGAAAAGTAGGCGCTAAAAGTCCTGCCAAAATCACATAGGTCGTCATGTTACAATTTAGTCAATAAAGGCCTCCTACTGGACCGAAACTGAGTGCTTTAACGCTCGCCGCTTGGCCCCACAGCCGTCCAGAGACTCGGGGGAGGCCTCCCCTGAAAGCTGCATTCCCACCGATCGTTTGTTTCAAATCTTAGCCCACTGGCTCAAAGGTAAGCGCTAAAAAGTCCTGCCAAAGTCACATAGGTTGTCATGTTACAATTTAGTCAATAAAGGCCTACGACTGGAGCGAAACCGAGTGCTTTGACGGTCGCCGTTCGGCCCCATGACCTCCGAGAGGCTTGGAAAAGGCCTCCCCTGAAAGCTGGATTCCCACCGATCGTTTGTTTCAAATCTTAGCCCAGTAGCTGAAAAGTAGGCGCTAAAAAGTCCTGCCAAAATCACATAGGTCGTCATGTTACAATTTACTCAATAAAGGCCTACTACTGGAGAGAAACCAAGTGCTTTGATGCTCGCCGTTCGGCCTCACAGCCGTCCAGAGACTCGGGGGAGGCCTCCCCTGAAAGCTGGATTCCCACCGATCGTTTTTTTCAAATCTTAGCCCACTACCTCAAACGTAAGCGCTAAAAAGTCCTGCCAAAGTCACATAGGTCGTCATGTTACAATTTAGTCAATAAAGGCCTACTACTGGAGCGAAACCGAGTGCTTTGACGCTCGCCGTTCGGCCCCACAGCCGTCCAGAGACTCGGGGGAGGCCTCCCCTGAAAGCTGGATTCCCACCGATCGTTTGTTTCAAAACTTAGCCCACGAGCTCAAAAGTAAGCGCTAAAACGTTCTGCCAAAATCACATAGGTCGTCATGTTACAATTTAGTCAATAAAGGCCTACTACTGGAGCGAAACAGAGTGCTTTGACGCTCGCCGTTCGGCCCCACAGCCGTCCAGAGACTCGGGGGAGGCCTCCCCTGAAAGCTGGATTCCCCCCGATCGTTTGTTTCAAATCTTAGCCCACTAGATCAAAAGTAAGCGCTATAAAGTCCTGCCAAAGTCACATAGGTCGTCATGTTACAATTTAGTCAATAAAGGCCTATTACTGGAGCAAAAACCGAGTGCTTTGACGCTCGCAGTTCGGGCCCCACGAGCTCCGAGAGGCTTGGAAGAGGCCTCCCTTGAAAGCTGGATTCCCAAGGCTTGTCTGTGTGAATTCCTAGCCCGCTAGGCTGAAACTAAGCGACCTAAAGTCGTGCCGAAGTCAAATCGGTCGTCATGGTACTCGAGCGAAACTGAGTGCTTTAACGCTCGCCGCTTGGCCCCACAGCCGTCCAGAGACTCGGGGGAGGCCTCCCCTGAAAGCTGCATTCCCACCGATCGTTTGTTTCAAATCTTAGCCCACTGGCTCAAAGGTAAGCGCTAAAAAGTCCTGCCAAAGTCACATAGGTTGTCATGTTACAATTTAGTCAATAAAGGCCTACGACTGGAGCGAAACCGAGTGCTTTGACGGTCGCCGTTCGGCCCCATGACCTCCGAGAGGCTTGGAAAAGGCCTCCCCTGAAAGCTGGATTCCCACCGATCGTTTGTTTCAAATCTTAGCCCAGTAGCTGAAAAGTAGGCGTAAAAAAGTCCTGCCAAAATCACATAGGTCGTCATGTTACAATTTACTCAATAAAGGCCTACTACTGGAGAGAAACCGAGTGCTTTGACGCTCGCCGTTCGGCCCCACAGCCGTCCAGAGACTCGGGGGAGGCCTCCCCTGAAAGCTGGATTCCCACCGATCGTTTGTTTCAAATCTTAGCCCACTAGCTCAAAAGTAAGCGCTATAAAGTCCTGCCAAAGTCACATAGGTCGTCATGTTACAATTTAGTCAATAAAGGCCTACTACTGGAGCGAAACCGAGTGCTTTGACGCTCGCCGTTCGGCCCCACAGCCGTCCAGAGACTCGGGGGAGGCCTCCCCTGAAAGCTGGATTCCCACCGATCATTTGTTTCAAAACTTAGCCCACTAGCTCAAAAGTAAGCGCTAAAACGTTCTGCCAAAATCACATAGGTCGTCATGTTACAATTTAGTCAATAAAGGCCTACCACTGGAGCGAAACCGAGTGCTTTGACGCTCGCCGTTCGGCCCCACAGCCGTCCAGAGACTCGGGGGAGGCCTCCCCTGAAAGCTGGATTCCGACCGATCGTTTGTTTCAAATCTTAGCCCACTAGCTCAAAAGTAAGCGCTATAAAGTCCTGCCAAAGTCACATAGGTCGTCATGTTACAATTTAGTCAATAAAGGCCTACTAATGGAGCGAAACCGAGTGCTTTGACGCTCGCCGTTCGGCCCCACGAGCTCCGAGAGGCTTGGAAGAGGCCTGCCTTGAAAGCTGGATTCCCAAGGCTTGTCTGTGTGAATTCCTAGCCCGCTAGGCTGAAATTAAGCGACCTAAAGTCGTGCCGAAGTCAAATCGGTCGTCATGGTAATCGAGCGAAACCGAGTGCTTTGACGGTCGCCGTTCGGCCCCACGACCTCCGAGAGGCTTGGAAGAGGCCTCCCCTGAAAGCTGGATTCCCACCGATCGTTTGTTTCAAAACTTAGCCCACGAGCTCAAAAGTAAGCGCTAAAACGTTCTGCCAAAATCACATAGGTCGTCATGTTACAATTTAGTCAATAAAGGCCTACTACTGGAGCGAAACAGAGTGCTTTGACGCTCGCCGTTCGGCCCCACAGCCGTCCAGAGACTCGGGGGAGGCCTCCCCTGAAAGCTGGATTCCCACCGATCGTTTGTTTCAAATCTTAGCCCACTAGCTCAAAAGTAAGCGCTATAAAGTCCTGCCAAAGTCACATAGGTCGTCATGTTACAATTTAGTCAATAAAGGCCTATTACTGGAGCAAAACCGAGTGCTTTGACGCTCGCCGTTCGGCCCCACGAGCTCCGAGAGGCTTGGAAGAGGCCTCCCTTGAAAGCTGGATTCCCAAGGCTTGTCTGTGTGAATTCCTAGCCCGCTAGGCTGAAACTAAGCGACCTAAAGTCGTGCCGAAGTCAAATCGGTCGTCATGGTACTCGAGCGAAACTGAGTGCTTTAAACGCTCGCCGCTCGGCCCCACAGCCGTCCAGAGACTCGGGGAGGCCTCCCCTGAAAGCTGCATTCCCACCGATCGTTTGTTTCAAATCTTAGCCCACTGGCTCAAAGGTAAGCGCTAAAAAGTCCTGCCAAAGTCACATAGGTTGTCATGTTACAATTTAGTCAATAAAGGCCTACTACTGGAGCGAAACCGAGTGCTTTGACGCTCGCCGTTCGGCCCCACAGCCGTCCTGAGACTCGGGGGAGGCCTCCCCTGAAAGCTGGATTCCCACCGATCGTTTGTTTCAAATCTTAGCCCACTAGCTCAAAAGTAAGCGCTATAAAGTCCTGCCAAAGTCACATAGGTCGTCATGTTACAATTTAGTCAATAAAGGCCTATTACTGGAGCAAAACCGAGTGCTTTGACGCTCGCCGTTCGGCCCCACGAGCTCCGAGAGGCTTGGAAGAGGCCTCCCTTGAAAGCTGGATTCCCAAGGCTTGTCTGTGTGAATTGCTAGCCCGCTAGGCTGAAACTAAGCGACCTAAAGTCGTTCCGAAGTCAAATCGGTCGTCATGGTACTCGAGCGAAACTGAGTGCTTTAACGCTCGCCGCTCGGCCCCACAGCCATCCAGAGACTCGGGGGAGGCCTCCCCTGAACGCTGCTTTCCCCCCGATCGTTTGTTTCAAATCTTAGCCCACTGGCTCAAAAGTAAGCGCTAAAAAGTCCTGCCAAAGTCACATAGGTTGTCATGTTACAATTTCGTCAATAAAGGCCTACGACTGGAGCGAAACCGAGTGCTTTGATGCTCGCCGTTCGGCCTCACAGCCGTCCAGAGACTCGGGGGAGGCCTCCCCTGAAAGCTGCTTTCCCCCCGATCGTTTGTTTCAAATCTTAGCCCACTGGCTCAAAAGTAAGCGCTAAAAAGTCCTGCCAAAGTCACATAGGTTGTCATGTTACAATTTAGTCAATAAAGGCCTATTACTGGAGCAAAACCGAGTGCTTTGACGCTCGCAGTTCGGCCCCACGAGCTCCGAGAGGCTTGGAAGAGGCCTCCCTTGAAAGCTGGATTCCCAAGGCTTGTCTGTGTGAATTCCTAGCCCGCTAGGCTGAAACTAAGCGACCTAAAGTCGTGCCGAAGTCAAATCGGTCGTCATGGTACTCGAGCGAAACCGAGTGATTTAACGCTCGCCGCTTCGGCCCCACAGACCGTCCGAGAGACTCGGGGAGAGGCCTCCCCTGAAAGCTGCATTCCCACCGATCGTTTGTGTCAAATCTTAGCCCACTAGCTCAAAAGTAGGCGCTAAAAAGTCCTGCCAAAGTCACATAGGTCGTCACGTTACAATTTAGTCAATATAGGCCTACTACTGGAGAGAAACCGAGTGCTTTGTCGCTCGCCGTTCGGCCCCACAGCTGTCCAGAGACTCGGGGGAGGCCTCCAGTGAAAGATGGATTCCCAGCGATCGTTTGTTTCAAATCTTAGCGCAGTAGCTCAAAAGTAGGCGCTAAAAGGTCCTGCCAAAGTCACATAGGTTGTCATGTTACAATTTAGTCAATAAAGGCCTACTACTGGAGCGAAACAGAGTGCTTTGACGCTCGCCGTTCGGGCCCACGACCTCTGAGAAGCTTGGAAGAGGCCTCCCCTGAAAGCTGGATTCCCACCGATCGTTTGTTTCAAATCTTAGCCCAGTAGCTGAAAAGTAGGCGCTAAAAAGTCCTTCCAAAATCACATAGGTCGTCATGTTACAATTTAGTCAATAAAGGCCTACTACTGGAGCGAAACCGAGTGCTTTGACGCTCGCCGTTCGGCCCCACAGCCGTCCAGAGACTCGGGGGAGGCCTCCCCTGAAAGCTGGATTCCCACCGATCATTTGTTTCAAAACTTAGCCCACTAGCTCAAAAGTAAGCGCTAAAACGTTCTGCCAAAATCACATAGGTCGTCATGTTACAATTTAGTCAATAAAGGCCTACCACTGGAGCGAAACCGAGTGCTTTGACGCTCGCCGTTCGGCCCCACAGCCGTCCAGAGACTCGGGGGAGGCCTCCCCTGAAAGCTGGATTCCGACCGATCGTTTGTTTCAAATCTTAGCCCACTAGCTCAAAAGTAAGCGCTATAAAGTCCTGCCAAAGTCACATAGGTCGTCATGTTACAATTTAGTCAATAAAGGCCTACTAATGGAGCGAAACCGAGTGCTTTGACGCTCGCCGTTCGGCCCCACGAGCTCCGAGAGGCTTGGAAGAGGCCTGCCTTGAAAGCTGGATTCCCAAGGCTTGTCTGTGTGAATTCCTAGCCCGCTAGGCTGAAATTAAGCGACCTAAAGTCGTGCCGAAGTCAAATCGGTCGACATGGTAATCGAGCGAAACCGAGTGCTTTGACGGTCGCCGTTCGGCCCCACGACCTCCGAGAGGCTTGGAAGAGGCCTCCCCTGAAAGCTGGATTCCCACCGATCGTTTGTTTCAAAACTTAGCCCACGAGCTCAAAAGTAAGCGCTAAAACGTTCTGCCAAAATCACATAGGTCGTCATGTTACAATTTAGTCAATAAAGGCCTACTACTGGAGCGAAACAGAGTGCTTTGACGCTCGCCGTTCGGCCCCACAGCCGTCCAGAGACTCGGGGGAGGCCTCCCCTGAAAGCTGGATTCCCACCGATCGTTTGTTTCAAATCTTAGCCCACTAGCTCAAAAGTAAGCGCTATAAAGTCCTGCCAAAGTCACATAGGTCGTCATGTTACAATTTAGTCAATAAAGGCCTATTACTGGAGCAAAACCGAGTGCTTTGACGCTCGCCGTTCGGCCCCACGAGCTCCGAGAGGCTTGGAAGAGGCCTCCCTTGAAAGCTGGATTCCCAAGGCTTGTCTGTGTGAATTCCTAGCCCGCTAGGCTGAAACTAAGCGACCTAAAGTCGTGCCGAAGTCAAATCGGTCGTCATGGTACTCGAGCGAAACTGAGTGCTTTAACGCTCGCCGCTCGGCCCCACAGCCGTCCAGAGACTCGGGGGAGGCCTCCCCTGAAAGCTGCATTCCCACCGATCGTTTGTTTCAAATCTTAGCCCACTGGCTCAAAGGTAAGCGCTAAAAAGTCCTGCCAAAGTCACATAGGTTGTCATGTTACAATTTAGTCAATAAAGGCCTACTACTGGAGCGAAACCGAGTGCTTTGACGCTCGCCGTTCGGCCCCACAGCCGTCCTGAGACTCGGGGAGAGGCCTCCCCTGAAAGCTGGATTCCCACCGATCGTTTGTTTCAAATCTTAGCCCACTAGCTCAAAAGTAAGCGCTATAAAGTCCTGCCAAAGTCACATAGGTCGTCATGTTACAATTTAGTCAATAAAGGCCTATTACTGGAGCAAAACCGAGTGCTTTGACGCTCGCCGTTCGGCCCCACGAGCTCCGAGAGGCTTGGAAGAGGCCTCCCTTGAAAGCTGGATTCCCAAGGCTTGTCTGTGTGAATTGCTAGCCCGCTAGGCTGAAACTAAGCGACCTAAAGTCGTTCCGAAGTCAAATCGGTCGTCATGGTACCCGAGCGAAACTGAGTGCTTTAACGCTCGCCGCTCGGCCCCACAGCCATCCAGAGACTCGGGGGAGGCCTCCCCTGAACGCTGCTTTCCCCCCGATCGTTTGTTTCAAATCTTAGCCCACTGGCTCAAAAGTAAGCGCTAAAAAGTCCTGCCAAAGTCACATAGGTTGTCATGTTACAATTTCGTCAATAAAGGCCTACGACTGGAGCGAAACCGAGTGCTTTGATGCTCGCCGTTCGGCCCACAGCCGTCCAGAGACTCGGGGGAGGCCTCCCCTGAAAGCCGGATTCTCACCGATCGTTTTTTTCAAATCTTAGCCCACTAGCTCAAAAGTAAGCGCTATAAAGTCCTGCCAAAGTCACATAGGTCGTCATGTTACAATTTAGTCAATAAAGGCCTACTAATGGAGCGAAACCGAGTGCTTTGACGCTCGCCGTTCGGCCCCACGAGCTCCGAGAGGCTTGGAAGAGGCCTCCCTTGAAAGCTGGATTCCCAAGGCTTGTCTGTGTGAATTCCAAGCCCGCTAGGCTGAAATTAAGCGACCTAAAGTCGTGCCGAAGTCAAATCGGTCGTCATGGTAATCGAGCGAAACCGAGTGATTTGACGGTCGCCGTTCGGCCCCACGACCTCCGAGAGGCTTGGAAGAGGCCTCCCCTGAAAGCTGGATTCCCACCGATCGTTTGTGTCAAATCTTAGCCCACTAGCTCAAAAGTAGGCGCTAAAAAGTCCTGCCAAAGTCACATAGGTCGTCACGTTACAATTTAGTCAATATAGGCCTACTACTGGAGAGAAACCGAGTGCTTTGTCGCTCGCCGTTCGGCCCCACAGCTGTCCAGAGACTCGGGGGAGGCCTCCAGTGAAAGATGGATTCCCAGCGATCGTTTGTTTCAAATCTTAGCGCAGTAGCTCAAAAGTAGGCGCTAAAAGGTCCTGCCAAAGTCACATAGGTTGTCATGTTACAATTTAGTCAATAAAGGCCTACTACTGGAGCGAAACAGAGTGCTTTGACGCTCGCCGTTCGGGCCCACGACCTCTGAGAAGCTTGGAAGAGGCCTCCCCTGAAAGCTGGATTCCCACCGATCGTTTGTTTCAAATCTTAGCCCAGTAGCTGAAAAGTAGGCGCTAAAAAGTCCTTCCAAAATCACATAGGTCGTCATGTTACAATTTAGTCAATGAAGGCCTCCTACTGGAACAAACTGAGTGCTTTAACGCTCGCCGCTCGGCCCCTCAGCCGTCCAGAGACTCGGGGTAGGCCTCCTCTGAAAGCTGCATTCCCACCGATCGTTTGTTTCAAATCTTAGCCCACTGGCGCAAAAGTAAGCGCTAAAACGTTTTGCCAAAATCACATAGGTCGTCATGTTACAATTTAGTCAATAAAGGCCTACTACTGAAGCAAAACCGAGTGCTTTGACGCTCGCCGTTCGGCCCCACAGCCGTCCAGAGACTCGGGGGAGGCCTCCCCTGAAAGCTGGATTCCCACCGATCGTTTTTTTCAAATCTTAGCCCACTAGCTCAAACGTAAGCGCTAAAAAGTCCTGCCAAAGTCACATAGGTCGTCATGTTACAATTTAGTCAATAAAGGCCTACTACTGGAGCGAAACCGAGTGCTTTGACGCTCGCCGTTCGGCCCCACAGCCGTCCAGAGACTCGGGGGAGACCTCCCCTGAAAGCTGGATTCCCACCGATCGTTTGTTTCAAAACTTAGCCCACTAGCTCAAAAGTAAGCGCTAAAACGTTCTGCCAAAATCACATAGGTCGTCATGTTACAATTTAGTCAATAAAGGCCTACTACTGGAGCGAAACCGAGTGCTTTGACGCTCGCCGTTCGGCCCCACAGCCGTCCAGAGACTCGGGGGAGGCCTCCCCTGAAAGCTGGATTCCCACCGATCGTTTGTTTCAAATCTTAGCCCACTAGCTCAAAAGTAAGCGCTATAAAGTCCTGCCAAAGTCACATAGGTCGTCATGTTACAATTTAGTCAATAAAGGCCTACTAATGGAGCGAAACCGAGTGCTTTGACGCTCGCCGTTCGGTCCCACGAGCTCCGAGAGGCTTGGAAGAGGCCTCCCTTGAAAGCTGGATTCCCAAGGCTTGTCTGTCTGAATTCCTAGCCCGCTAGGCTGAAATTAAGCGACCTAAAGTCGTGCCAAAGTCAAATCGGTCGTCATGGTAATCGAGCGAAACCGAGTGCTTTGACGGTCGCCGTTCGGCCCCACGACCTCCGAGAGGCTTGGAAGAGGCCTCCCCTGAAAGCTGGATTCCCACCGATAGTTTGTTTCAAATCTAAGCCCACTAGCTCAAAAGTAAGCGCTAAAAAGTCCTGCCAAAGTCACATAGGTTGTCATGTTACAATTTAGTCAAAAAAGGCCTACTACTGGAGCGAAACCGATTGCTTTGACGCTCGCCGTTCGGACCCACAACCTCCGAGAGGCTTGGAAGAGGCCTCTCCCCTGAAAGCTGGATTCCCACCGATCGTTTGTTTCAAATCTTAGCCTTGTAGCTGAAAAGTAGGCGCTAAAAAGTCCTGCCAAAATCACATAGGTCGTCATGTTACAATTTACTCAATAAAGGCCTACAACTGGAGAGAAACCGAGTGCTTTGTCGCTCGCCGTTCGGCCCCACAGCCGTCCTGAGACTCGGGGGAGGCCTCCCCTGAAAGCTGGATTCCCACCGATCGTTTGTTTCAAATCTTAGCCCACTAGCTCAAAAGTAAGCGCTATAAAGTCCTGCCAAAGTCACATAGGTTGTCATGTTACAATTTAGTCAATAAAGGCCTATTACTGGAGCAAAACCGAGTGCTTTGACGCTCGCCGTTCGGCCCCACGAGCTCCGAGAGGCTTGGAAGAGGCCTCCCTTGAAAGCTGGATTCCCAAGGCTTGTCTGTGTGAATTCCTAGCCCGCTAGGCTGAAACTAAGCGACCTAAAGTCGTGCCGAAGTCAAATCGGTCGTCATGGTACTCGAGCGAAACTGAGTGCTTTAACGCTCGCCGCTCGGCCCCACAGCCGTCCAGAGACTCGGGGTAGGCCTCCTCTGAAAGCTGCATTCCCACCGATCGTTTGTTACAAATCTTAGCCCACTGGCTCAAAAGTAAGCGCTAAAAAGTCCTGCCAAAGTCACATAGGTTGTCATGTTACAATTTAGTCAATAAAGGCCTACGACTGGAGCGAAACAGAGTGCTTTGACGGTCGCCGTTCGGCCCCATGACCTCCGAGAGGCTTGGAAGAGGCCTCCCCTGAAAGCTGGATTCCCACCGATCGTTTGTTTCAAAACTTAGCCCACTAGCTCAAAAGTAAGCGCTAAAACGTTCTGCCAAAATCACATAGGTCGTCATGTTACAATTTAGTCAAAAAAAGGCCTACTACTGGAGCGAAACCGAGTGCTTTGACGCTCACTGTTCGGCCCCACAGCCGTCCAGAGACTCGGGGGAGGCCTCCCCTGAAAGCCGGATTCTCACCGATCGTTTTTTTCAAATCTTAGCCCACTAGCTCAAAAGTAAGCGCTATAAAGTCCTGCCAAAGTCACATTGGTCGTCATGTTACAATTTAGTCAATAAAGGCCTACTAATGGAGCGAAACCGAGTGCTTTGACGCTCGCCGTTCGGCCCCACGAGCTCCGAGAGGCTTGGAAGAGGCCTCCCTTGAAAGCTGGATTCCCAAGGCTTGTCTGTGTGAATTCCAAGCCCGCTAGGCTGAAATTAAGCGACCTAAAGTCGTGCCGAAGTCAAATCGGTCGTCATGGTAATCGAGCGAAACCGAGTGATTTGACGGTCGCCGTTCGGCCCCACGACCTCCGAGAGGCTTGAAAGAGGCCTCCCCTGAAAGCTGGATTCCCACCGATCGTTTGTGTCAAATCTTAGCCCACTAGCTCAAAAGTAGGCGCTAAAAAGTCCTGCCAAAGTCACATAGGTCGTCACGTTACAATTTAGTCAATATAGGCCTACTACTGGAGAGAAACCGAGTGCTTTGTCGCTCGCCGTTCGGCCCCACAGCTGTCCAGAGACTCGGGGGAGGCCTCCAGTGAAAGATGGATTCCCAGCGATCGTTTGTTTCAAATCTTAGCGCAGTAGCTCAAAAGTAGGCGCTAAAAGGTCCTGCCAAAGTCACATAGGTTGTCATGTTACAATTTAGTCAATAAAGGCCTACTACTGGAGCGAAACAGAGTGCTTTGACGCTCGCCGTTCGGGCCCACGACCTCTGAGAAGCTTGGAAGAGGCCTCCCCTGAAAGCTGGATTCCCACCGATCGTTTGTTTCAAATCTTAGCCCAGTAGCTGAAAAGTAGGCGCTAAAAAGTCCTTCCAAAATCACATAGGTCGTCATGTTACAATTTAGTCAATGAAGGCCTCCTACTGGAACGAAACTGAGTGCTTTAACGCTCGCCGCTCGGCCCCTCAGCCGTCCAGAGACTCGGGGTAGGCCTCCTCTGAAAGCTGCATTCCCACCGATCGTTTGTTTCAAATCTTAGCCCACTGGCGCAAAAGTAAGCGCTAAAACGTTTTGCCAAAATCACATAGGTCGTCATGTTACAATTTAGTCAATAAAGGCCTACTACTGAAGCAAAACCGAGTGCTTTGACGCTCGCCGTTCGGCCCCACAGCCGTCCAGAGACTCGGGGGAGGCCTCCCCTGAAAGCTGGATTCCCACCGATCGTTTTTTTCAAATCTTAGCCCACTAGCTCAAACGTAAGCGCTAAAAAGTCCTGCCAAAGTCACATAGGTCGTCATGTTACAATTTAGTCAATAAAGGCCTACTACTGGAGCGAAACCGAGTGCTTTGACGCTCGCCGTTCGGCCCCACAGCCGTCCAGAGACTCGGGGGAGGCCTCCCCTGAAAGCTGGATTCCCACCGATCGTTTGTTTCAAAACTTAGCCCACTAGCTCAAAAGTAAGCGCTAAAACGTTTTGCCAAAATCACATAGGTCGTCATGTTACAATTTAGTCAATAAAGGCCTACTACTGAAGCAAAACCGAGTGCTTTGACGCTCGCCGTTCGGCCCCACAGCCGTCCAGAGACTCGGGGGAGGCCTCCCCTGAAAGCTGGATTCCCACCGATCGTTTTTTTTCAAATCTTAGCCCACTAGCTCAAACGTAAGCGCTAAAAAGTCCTGCCAAAGTCACATAGGTCGTCATGTTACAATTTAGTCAATAAAGGCCTACTACTGGAGCAAAAGCGAGTGCTTTGACGCTCGCCGTTCGGCCCCACAGCCGTCCAGAGACTCGGGGGAGGCCTCCCCTGAAAGCTGGATTCCCACCGATCGTTTGTTTCAAATCTTAGCCCACTAGCTCAAAAGTAAGCGCTATAAAGTCCTGCCAAAGTCACATAGGTCGTCATGTTACAATTTAGTCAATAAAGGCCTACTAATGGAGCGAAACCGAGTGCTTTGACGCTCGCCGTTCGGCCCCACGAGCTCCGAGAGGCTTGGAAGAGGCCTCCCTTGAAAGCTGGATTCCCAAGGCTTGTCTGTCTGAATTCCTAGCCCGCTAGGCTGAAATTAAGCGACCTAAAGTCGTGCCGAAGTCAAATCGGTCGTCATGGTAATCGAGCGAAACCGAGTGCTTTGACGGTCGCCGTTCGGCCCCACGACCTCCGAGAGGCTTGGAAGAAGCCTCCCCTGAAAGCTGGATTACCACCGATAGTTTGTTTCAAATCTAAGCCCACTAGCTCAAAAGTAAGCGCTAAAAAGTCCTGCCAAAGTCACATAGGTTGTCATGTTACAATTTAGTCAAAAAAGGCCTACTACTGGAGCGAAACCGATTGCTTTGACGCTCGCCGTTCGGACCCACAACCTCCGAGAGGTCTACTACTGAAGCAAAACCGAGTGCTTTGACGCTCGCCGTTCGGCCCCACAGCCGTCCAGAGACTCGGGGGAGGCCTCCCCTGAAAGCTGGATTCCCACCGATCGTTTTTTTCAAATCTTAGCCCACTAGCTCAAATGTAAGCGCTAAAAAGTCCTGCCAAAGTCACATAGGTCGTCATGTTACAATTTAGTCAATAAAGGCCTACTACTGGAGCGAAACCGAGTGCTTTGACGCTCGCCGTTCGGCCCCACGAGCTCCGAGAGGCTTGGAAGAGGCCTCCCTTGAAAGCTGGATTCCCAAGGCTTGTCTGTGTGAATTCCTAGCCCGCTAGGCTGAAATTAAGCGACCTAAAGTCGTGCCGAAGTCAAATCGGTCGTCATGGTAATCGAGCGAAACCGAGTGCTTTGACGGTCGCCGTTCGGCCCCACGACCTCCGAGAGGCTTGGAAGAGGCCTCCCCTGAAAGCTGGATTCCCACCGATCGTTTGTTTCAAATCTTAGCCCAGTAGCTGAAAAGTAAGCGCTAAAAAGTCCTGCCAAAGTCACATAGGTTGTCATGTTACAATTTAGTCAAAAAAGGCCTACTACTGGAGCGAAACCGATTGCTTTGACGCTCGCCGTTCGGACCCACAACCTCCGAGAGGCTTGGAAGAGGCCTCCCCTGAAAGCTGGATTCCAACCGATCGTTTGTTTCAAATCTTAGCCCAGTAGCTGAAAAGTAGAAGCTAAAAAGTCCTGCCAAAATCACATAGGTCGTCATGTTACAATTTACTCAATAAAGGCCTACAACTGGAGAGAAATCGAGTGCTTTGACGCTCGCCGTTCGGCCCCACAGCCGTCCTGAGACTCGGGGGAGGCCACCCCTGAAAGCTGGATTCCCACCGATCGTTTGTTTCAAATCTTAGCCCACTAGCTCAAAAGTAAGCGCTATAAAGTCCTGCCAAAGTCTCATAGGTTGTCATGTTACAATTTAGTCAATAAAGGCCTATTACTGGAGCAAAACCGAGTGCTTTGACGCTCGCCGTTCGGCCCCACGAGCTCCGAGAGGCTTGGAAGAGGCCTCCCTTGAAAGCTGGATTCCCAAGGCTTGTCTGTGTGAATTCCTAGCCCGCTAGGCTGAAACTAAGCGACCTAAAGCCGTGCCGAAGTCAAATCGGTCGTCATGGTACTCGAGCGAAACTGAGTGCTTTAACGCTCGCCGCTCGGCCCCACAGCCGTCCAGAGACTCGGGGTAGGCCTCCTCTGAAAGCTGCATTCCCACCGATCGTTTGTTACAAATCTTAGCCCACTGGCTCAAAAGTAAGCGCTAAAAAGTCCTGCCAAAGTCACATAGGTTGTCATTGTACAATTTAGTCAAAAAAGGCCTACGACTGGAGCGAAACAGAGTGCTTTGACGGTCGCCGTTCGGCCCCATGACCTCCGAGAGGCTTGGAAGAGGCCTCCCCTGAAAGCTGGATTCCCACCGATCGTTTGTTTCAAATCTTAGCCCAGTAGCTGAAAAGTAGGCGCTAAAAAGTCCTGCCAAAATCACATAGGTCGTCATGTTACAATTTACTCAATAAAGGCCTACTACTGGAGAGAAACCGAGTGCTTTGATGCTCGCCGTTCGGCCTCACAGCCGTCCAGAAACTCGGGGGAGGCCTCCCCTGAAAGCTGGATTCCCACCGATCGTTTGTTTCAAATCTTAGCCCACTACCTCAAACGTAAGCGCTAAAAAGTCCTGCCAAAGTCACATAGGTCGTCATGTTACAATTTAGTCAATAAAGGCCTACTACTGGAGCGAAACCGAGTGCTTTGACGCTCGCCGTTCGGCCCCACAGCCGTCCAGAGACTCGGGGGAGACCTCCCCTGAAAGCTGGATTCCCACCGATCGTTTGTTTCAAAACTTAGCCCACTAGCTCAAAAGTAAGCGCTAAAACGTTCTGCCAAAATCACATAGGTCGTCATGTTACAATTTAGTCAATAAAGGCCTACTACTGGAGCGAAACCGAGTGCTTTGACGCTCGCCGTTCGGCCCCACAGCCGTCCAGAGACTCGGGGGAGGCCTCCCCTGAAAGCTGGATTCCCACCGATCGTTTGTTTCAAATCTTAGCCCACTAGCTCAAAAGTAAGCGCTATAAAGTCCTGCCAAAGTCACATAGGTCGTCATGTTACAATTTAGTCAATAAAGGCCTACTAATGGAGCGAAACCGAGTGCTTTGACGCTCGCCGTTCGGTCCCACGAGCTCCGAGAGGCTTGGAAGAGGCCTCCCTTGAAAGCTGGATTCCCAAGGCTTGTCTGTCTGAATTCCTAGCCCGCTAGGCTGAAATTAAGCGACCTAAAGTCGTGCCAAAGTCAAATCGGTCGTCATGGTAATCGAGCGAAACCGAGTGCTTTGACGGTCGCCGTTCGGCCCCACGACCTCCGAGAGGCTTGGAAGAGGCCTCCCCTGAAAGCTGGATTCCCACCGATAGTTTGTTTCAAATCTAAGCCCACTAGCTCAAAAGTAAGCGCTAAAAAGTCCTGCCAAAGTCACATAGGTTGTCATGTTACAATTTAGTCAAAAAAGGCCTACTACTGGAGCGAAACCGATTGCTTTGACGCTCGCCGTTCGGACCCACAACCTCCGAGAGGCTTGGAAGAGGCCTCCCCTGAAAGCTGGATTCCCACCGATCGTTTGTTTCAAATCTTAGCCTTGTAGCTGAAAAGTAGGCGCTAAAAAGTCCTGCCAAAATCACATAGGTCGTCATGTTACAATTTACTCAATAAAGGCCTACAACTGGAGAGAAACCGAGTGCTTTGTCGCTCGCCGTTCGGCCCCACAGCCGTCCTGAGACTCGGGGGAGGCCTCCCCTGAAAGCTGGATTCCCACCGATCGTTTGTTTCAAATCTTAGCCCACTAGCTCAAAAGTAAGCGCTATAAAGTCCTGCCAAAGTCACATAGGTTGTCATGTTACAATTTAGTCAATAAAGGCCTATTACTGGAGCAAAACCGAGTGCTTTGACGCTCGCCGTTCGGCCCCACGAGCTCCGAGAGGCTTGGAAGAGGCCTCCCTTGAAAGCTGGATTCCCAAGGCTTGTCTGTGTGAATTCCTAGCCCGCTAGGCTGAAACTAAGCGACCTAAAGTCGTGCCGAAGTCAAATCGGTCGTCATGGTACTCGAGCGAAACTGAGTGCTTTAACGCTCGCCGCTCGGCCCCACAGCCGTCCAGAGACTCGGGGTAGGCCTCCTCTGAAAGCTGCATTCCCACCGATCGTTTGTTACAAATCTTAGCCCACTGGCTCAAAAGTAAGCGCTAAAAAGTCCTGCCAAAGTCACATAGGTCGTCATGTTACAATTTAGTCAATAAAGGCCTACTACTGGAGCGAAACCGAGTGCTTTGACGCTCGCCGTTCGGCCCCACAGCCGTCCAGAGACTCGGGGGAGGCCTCCCCTGAAAGCTGGATTCCCACCGATCGTTTGTTTCAAAACTTAGCCCACTAGCTCAAAAGTAAGCGCTAAAACGTTCTGCCAAAATCACATAGGTCGTCATGTTACAATTTAGTCAAAAAAAGGCCTACTACTGGAGCGAAACCGAGTGCTTTGACGCTCACTGTTCGGCCCCACAGCCGTCCAGAGACTCGGGGGAGGCCTCCCCTGAAAGCTGGATTCCCACCGATCGTTCTTTTCAAATCTTAGCCCACTAGCTCAAAAGTAAGCGCTATAAAGTTCTGCCAAAGTCACATAGGTCGTCATGTTACAATTTAGTCAATAAAGGCCTACTAATGGAGCGAAACCGAGTGCTTTGACGCTCGCCGTTCGGCCCCACGAGCTCCGAGAGGCTTGGAAGAGGCCTCCCTTGAAAGCTGGATTCCCAAGGCTTGTCTGTGTGAATTCCAAGCCCGCTAGGCTGAAATTAAGCGACGTAAAGTCGTGCCGAAGTCAAATCGGTCGTCATGGTAATCGAGCGAAACCGAGTGATTTGACGGTCGCCGTTCGGCCCCACGACCTCCGAGAGGCTTGAAAGAGGCCTCCCCTGAAATCTGGATTCCCACCGATCGTTTGTTTCAAATCTTAGCCCACTAGCTCAAAAGTAGGCGCTAAAAAGTCCTGCCAAAGTCACATAGGTCGTCACGTTACAATTTAGTCAATATAGGCCTACTACTGGAGAGAAACCGACTGCTTTGTCGCTCGCCGTTCGGCCCCAGAGCTGTCCAGAGACTCGGGGGAGGCCTCCAGTGAAAGATGGATTCCCAGCGATCGTTTGTTTCAAATCTTAGCGCACTAGCTCAAAAGTAGGCACTAAAAGGTCCTGCCAAAGTCACATAGGTTGTCATGTTACAATTTAGTCAATAAAGGCCTACTACTGGAGCGAAACAGAGTGCTTTGACGCTCGCCGTTCGGGCCCACGACCTCTGAGAAGCTTGGAAGAGGCCTCCCCTGAAAGCTGGATTCCCACCGATCGTTTGTTTCAAATCTTAGCCCAGTAGCTGAAAAGTAGGCGCTAAAAAGTCCTTCCAAAATCACATAGGTCGTCATGTTACAATTTAGTCAATAAAGGCCTCCTACTGGAACGAAACTGAGTGCTTTAACGCTCGTCGCTCGGCCCCACAGCCGTCCAGAGACTCGGGGGAGGCCTCCCCTGAAAGCTGGATTCCCACCGATCGTTTGTTTCAAATCTTAGCCCACTAGCTCAAACGTAGCCGCTAAAAAGTCTTGCCAAGGTCACATAGGTCGTCATGTTACAATTTAGTCAATAAAGGCCTACAACTGGAGCGAAACCGAGTGCTTTGACGCTCGCCGTTAGGCCCCAAGACCTCTGAGAGGCTTGGAAGTGGCCTCCCCTGAAAGTTGGATTCCCAAGGATTGTCTGTGTGAATTCCTAGCCCGCTAGGCTGAAGTTAAGCGACCTAAAGTCGTGCCGAAGTCAAATCGGTCGTCATGGTACTCGAGCGAAACTGAGTGCTTTAACGCTCGCCGCTCGGCCCCACAGCCGTCCAGAGACTCGGGGGAGGACTCCCCTGAAAGCTGGATTCCCACCGATCGTTTGTTTCAAATCTTAGCGCACTAGGTCAAAAGTAAGCGCTAAAAAGTCCTGCCAAAGTCACATAGGTTGTCATGTTACAATTTAGTCAATAAAGGCCTACTACTGGAGCGAAACCGAGTGCTTTGACGCTCGCCATTCGGGCCCACGACCTCCGAGAGGCTTGGAAGAGGCCTCCCCTGAAAGCTGGATTCCCACCGATCGTTTGTTTCAAATCTTAGCCCACTAGCTCAAAAGCAGGTGCTAAAAAGTCCTGCCAAAGTCACATAGGTCGTCACGTTACAATTTAGTCAATAAAGGCCTACTACTGGAGAGAAACCGAGTGCTTTGACGCTCGCCGTTCGGCCCCACAGCTGTCCAGAGACTCGGGGGAGGCCTCCCCTGAAAGCTGGATTCCCAAGGATTGTCTGTGTGAATTCCTAGCCCGCTAGGCTGAAATTAAGCGACCTAAAGCCGTGCCGAAGTCAAATCGGTCGTCATGGTACTTGAGCGAAACTGAGTGCTTTAACGCTCGCCGTTCGGGCCCACGACCTCTGAGAAGCTTGGAAGAGGCCTCCCCTGAAAGCTGGATTCCCACTGATCGTTTGTTTCAAATATTAGCCCAGTAGCTGAAAAGTAGGCGCTAAAAAGTCCTGCCAAATTCACATAGGTCGTCATGTTACAATTTAGTCAATAAAGGCCTCCTACTGGACCGAAACTGAGTGCTTTAACGCTCGCCGCTCGGCCCCACAGCCGTCCAGAGACTCAGGGGAGGCCTCCCCTGAAAGCTGGATTCCCACCGATCGTTTGTTTCAAATCTTAGCCCAGTAGCTGAAAAGTAGGCGCTAAAAAGTCCTTCCAAAATCACATAGGTCGTCATGTTACAATTTAGTCAATAAAGGCCTCCTACTGGAACGAAACTGAGTGCTTTAACGCTCGTCGCTCGGCCCCACAGCCGTCCAGAGACTCGGGGGAGGCCTCCCCTGAAAGCTGGATTCCCACCGATCGTTTGTTTCAAATCTTAGCCCACTAGCTCAAACGTAGCCGCTAAAAAGTCTTGCCAAGGTCACATAGGTCGTCATGTTACAATTTAGTCAATAAAGGCCTACAACTGGAGCGAAACCGAGTGCTTTGACTCTCGCCGTTAGGCCCCACGACCTCTGAGAGGCTTGGAAGTGGCCTCCCCTGAAAGTTGGATTCCCAAGGATTGTCTGTGTGAATTCCTAGCCCGCTAGGCTGAAGTTAAGCGACCTAAAGTCGTGCCGAAGTCAAATCGGTCGTCATGGTACTCGAGCGAAACTGAGTGCTTTAACGCTCGCCGCTCGGCCCCACAGCCGTCCAGAGACTCGGGGGAGGACTCCCCTGAAAGCTGGATTCCCACCGATCGTTTGTTTCAAATCTTAGCGCACTAGGTCAAAAGTAAGCGCTAAAAAGTCCTGCCAAAGTCACATAGGTTGTCATGTTACAATTTAGTCAATAAAGGCCTACTACTGGAGCGAAACCGAGTGCTTTGACGCTCGCCATTCGGGCCCACGACCTCCGAGAGGCTTGGAAGAGGCCTCCCCTGAAAGCTGGATTCCCACCGATCGTTTGTTTCAAATCTTAGCCCACTAGCTCAAAAGCAGGTGTTAAAAGTCCTGCCAAAGTCACATAGGTCGTCACGTTACAATTTAGTCAATAAAGGCCTACTACTGGAGAGAAACCGAGTGCTTTGACGCTCGCCGTTCGGCCCCACAGCTGTCCAGAGACTCGGGGGAGGCCTCCCCTGAAAGCTGGATTCCCAAGGATTGTCTGTGTGAATTCCTAGCCCGCTAGGCTGAAATTAAGCGACCTAAAGCCGTGCCGAAGTCAAATCGGTCGTCATGGTACTTGAGCGAAACTGAGTGCTTTAACGCTCGCCGTTCGGGCCCACGACCTCTGAGAAGCTTGGAAGAGGCCTCCCCTGAAAGCTGGATTCCCACTGATGGTTTGTTTCAAATATTAGCCCAGTAGCTGAAAAGTAGGCGCTAAAAAGTCCTGCCAAATTCACATAGGTCGTCATGTTACAATTTAGTCAATAAAGGCCTCCTACTGGACCGAAACTGAGTGCTTTAACGCTCGCCGCTCGGCCCCACAGCCGTCCAGAGACTCGGGGGAGGCCTCCCCTGAAAGCTGGATTCCCACCGATCGTTTGTTTCAAATCTTAGCCCACTAGCTCAAACGTAGCCGCTAAAAAGTCTTGCCAAGGTCACATAGGTCGTCATGTTACAATTTAGTCAATAAAGGCCTACAACTGGAGCGAAACCGAGTGCTTTGACGCTCGCCGTTAGGCCCCACGACCTCTGAGAGGCTTGGAAGTGGCCTCCCCTGAAAGTTGGATTCCCAAGGATTGTCTGTGTGGATTCCTAGCCCGCTAGACTGAAGTTAAGCGACCTAAAGTCGTGCCGAAGTCAAATCGGTCGTCATGGTACTCGAGCGAAACTGAGTGCTTTAACGCTCGCCGCTCGGCCCCACAGCCGTCCAGAGACTCGGGGGAGGACTCCCCTGAAAGCTGGATTCCCACCGATCGTTTGTTTCAAATCTTAGCGCACTAGGTCAAAAGTAAGCGCTAAAAAGTCCTGCCAAAGTCACATAGGTTGTCATGTTACAATTTAGTCAATAAAGGCCTACAACTGGAGCGAAACCGAGTGCTTTAACGCTCGTCGCTCGGCCCCACAGCCGTCCAGAGACTCGGGGGAGGCCTCCCCTGAAAGCTGGATTCCCACCGATCGTTTGTTTCAAATCTTAGCCCACTAGCTCAAACGTAGCCGCTAAAAAGTCTTGCCAAGGTCACATAGGTCGTCATGTTACAATTTAGTCAATAAAGGCCTACAACTGGAGCGAAACCGAGTGCTTTGACGCTCGCCGTTAGGCCCCACGACCTCTGAGAGGCTTGGAAGTGGCCTCCCCTGAAAGTTGGATTCCCAAGGATTGTCTGTGTGGATTCCTAGCCCGCTAGACTGAAGTTAAGCGACCTAAAGTCGTGCCGAAGTCAAATCGGTCGTCATGGTACTCGAGCGAAACTGAGTGCTTTAACGCTCGCCGCTCGGCCCCACAGCCGTCCAGAGACTCGGGGGAGGACTCCCCTGAAAGCTGGATTCCCACCGATCGTTTGTTTCAAATCTTAGCGCACTAGGTCAAAAGTAAGCGCTAAAAAGTCCTGCCAAAGTCACATAGGTTGTCATGTTACAATTTAGTCAATAAAGGCCTCCTACTGGAACGAAACTGAGTGCTTTAACGCTCGTCGCTCGGCCCCACAGCCGTCCAGAGACTCGGGGGAGGCCTCCCCTGAAAGCTGGATTCCCACCGATCGTTTGTTTCAAATCTTAGCCCACTAGCTCAAACGTAGCCGCTAAAAAGTCTTGCCAAGGTCACATAGGTCGTCATGTTACAATTTAGTCAATAAAGGCCTACAACTGGAGCGAAACCGAGTGCTTTGACTCTCGCCGTTAGGCCCCACGACCTCTGAGAGGCTTGGAAGTGGCCTCCCCTGAAAGTTGGATTCCCAAGGATTGTCTGTGTGAATTCCTAGCCCGCTAGGCTGAAGTTAAGCGACCTAAAGTCGTGCCGAAGTCAAATCGGTCGTCATGGTACTCGAGCGAAACTGAGTGCTTTAACGCTCGCCGCTCGGCCCCACAGCCGTCCAGAGACTCGGGGGAGGACTCCCCTGAAAGCTGGATTCCCACCGATCGTTTGTTTCAAATCTTAGCGCACTAGGTCAAAAGTAAGCGCTAAAAAGTCCTGCCAAAGTCACATAGGTTGTCATGTTACAATTTAGTCAATAAAGGCCTACTACTGGAGCGAAACCGAGTGCTTTGACGCTCGCCATTCGGGCCCACGACCTCCGAGAGGCTTGGAAGAGGCCTCCCCTGAAAGCTGGATTCCCACCGATCGTTTGTTTCAAATCTTAGCCCACTAGCTCAAAAGCAGGTGTTAAAAGTCCTGCCAAAGTCACATAGGTCGTCACGTTACAATTTAGTCAATAAAGGCCTACTACTGGAGAGAAACCGAGTGCTTTGACGCTCGCCGTTCGGCCCCACAGCTGTCCAGAGACTCGGGGGAGGCCTCCCCTGAAAGCTGGATTCCCAAGGATTGTCTGTGTGAATTCCTAGCCCGCTAGGCTGAAATTAAGCGACCTAAAGCCGTGCCGAAGTCAAATCGGTCGTCATGGTACTTGAGCGAAACTGAGTGCTTTAACGCTCGCCGTTCGGGCCCACGACCTCTGAGAAGCTTGGAAGAGGCCTCCCCTGAAAGCTGGATTCCCACTGATGGTTTGTTTCAAATATTAGCCCAGTAGCTGAAAAGTAGGCGCTAAAAAGTCCTGCCAAATTCACATAGGTCGTCATGTTACAATTTAGTCAATAAAGGCCTCCTACTGGACCGAAACTGAGTGCTTTAACGCTCGCCGCTCGGCCCCACAGCCGTCCAGAGACTCGGGGGAGGCCTCCCCTGAAAGCTGGATTCCCACCGATCGTTTGTTTCAAATCTTAGCCCACTAGCTCAAACGTAGCCGCTAAAAAGTCTTGCCAAGGTCACATAGGTCGTCATGTTACAATTTAGTCAATAAAGGCCTACAACTGGAGCGAAACCGAGTGCTTTGACGCTCGCCGTTAGGCCCCACGACCTCTGAGAGGCTTGGAAGTGGCCTCCCCTGAAAGTTGGATTCCCAAGGATTGTCTGTGTGGATTCCTAGCCCGCTAGACTGAAGTTAAGCGACCTAAAGTCGTGCCGAAGTCAAATCGGTCGTCATGGTACTCGAGCGAAACTGAGTGCTTTAACGCTCGCCGCTCGGCCCCACAGCCGTCCAGAGACTCGGGGGAGGACTCCCCTGAAAGCTGGATTCCCACCGATCGTTTGTTTCAAATCTTAGCGCACTAGGTCAAAAGTAAGCGCTAAAAAGTCCTGCCAAAGTCACATAGGTTGTCATGTTACAATTTAGTCAATAAAGGCCTACTACTGGAGCGAAACCGAGTGCTTTGACGCTCGCCATTCGGGCCCACGACCTCCGAGAGGCTTGGAAGAGGCCTCCCCTGAAAGCTGGATTCCCACCGATCGTTTGTTTCAAATCTTAGCCCACTAGCTCAAACGTAGCCGCTAAAAAGTCTTGCCAAGGTCACATAGGTCGTCATGTTACAATTTAGTCAATAAAGGCCTACAACTGGAGCGAAACCGAGTGCTTTGACGCTCGCCGTTAGGCCCCACGACCTCTGAGAGGCTTGGAAGTGGCCTCCCCTGAAAGTTGGATTCCCAAGGATTGTCTGTGTGAATTCCTAGCCCGATAGACTGAAGTTAAGCGACCTAAAGTCGTGCCGAAGTCAAATCGGTCGTCATGGTACTCGAGCGAAACTGAGTGCTTTAACGCTCGCCGCTCGGCCCCACAGCCGTCCAGAGACTCGGGGGAGGACTCCCCTGAAAGCTGGATTCCCACCGATCGTTTGTTTCAAATCTTAGCGCACTAGGTCAAAAGTAAGCGCTAAAAAGTCCTGCCAAAGTCACATAGGTTGTCATGTTACAATTTAGTCAATAAAGGCCTACTACTGGAGCGAAACCGAGTGCTTTGACGCTCGCCATTCGGGCCCACGACCTCCGAGAGGCTTGGAAGAGGCCTCCCCTGAAAGCTGGATTCCCACCGATCGTTTGTTTCAAATCTTAGCCCACTAGCTCAAAAGTAGGTGCTAAAAAGTCCTGCCAAAGTCACATAGGTCGTCACGTTACAATTTAGTCAATAAAGGCCTACTACTGGAGAGAAACCGAGTGCTTTGACGCTCGCCGTTCGGCCCCACAGCTGTCCAGAGACTCGGGGGAGGCCTCCCCTGAAAGCTGGATTCCCAAGGATTGTCTGTGTGAATTCCTAGCCCGCTAGGCTGAAATTAAGCTACCTAAAGCCGTGCCGAAGTCAAATCGGTCGTCATGGTACTTGAGCGAAACTGAGTGCTTTAACGCTCGCCGTTCGGGCCCACGACCTCTGAGAAGCTTGGAAGAGGCTTCCCCTGAAAGCTGGATTCCCACTGATCGTTTGTTTCAAATATTAGCCCAGTAGCTGAAAAGTAGGCGCTAAAAAGTCCTGCCAAATTCACATAGGTCGTCATGTTACAATTTAGTCAATAAAGGCCTCCTACTGGACCGAAACTGAGTGCTTTAACGCTCGCCGCTCGGCCCCTCAGCCGTCCAGAGACTCAGGGGAGGCCTCCCCTGAAAGCTGGATTCCCACCGATCGTTTGTTACAAATCTTAGCCCACTGGCTCAAAAGTAAGCGCTAAAAAGTCCTGCCAAAGTCACATAGGTTGTCATGTTACAATTTAGTCAATAAAGGCCTACGACTGGAGCGAAACAGAGTGCTTTGACGGTCGCCGTTCGGCCCCATGACCTCCGAGAGGCTTGGAAGAGGCCTCCCCTGAAAGCTGGATTCCCAAGGATTGTCTGTGTGAATTCCTAGCCCGCTAGGCTGAAATTAAGCGACCTAAAGTCGTGCCGAAGTCAAATCGGTCGTCATAGTTCTCGAGCGAAACTGAGTGCTTTAAAGCTCGCCGCTCGGCCCCACAGCCGTCCAGAGACTCGGGGGAGGACTCCCCTGAAAGCTGGATTCCCACAGATCGTTTGTTTCAAATCTTAGCGCACTAGGTAAAAAGTAAGCGCTAAAAAGTCATGCCAAAGTCACATAGGTTGTCATGTTACAATTTAGTCAATAAAGGCCTACTACTGGAGCGAAACCGAGTGCTTTGACGCTCGCCGTTCGGGCCCACGACCTCCGAGAGGCTTGGAAGAGGCCTCCCCTGAAAGCTGGATTCCCACCGATCGTTTGTTTCAAATCTTCGCCCAGTAACTGAAAAGTAGGCGCTAAAAAGTCCTGCCAAAATCACATAGGTCGTCATGTTACAATTTAGTCAATAAAGGCCTACTACTGGACCGAAACTGAGTGCTTTAACGCTCGCCACTCTGCCCCACAGCCGTCCAGAGACTCGGGGGAGGCGTCCCCTGAAAGCTGGATTCCCACCGATCATTTGTTTCAAATCTTAGCCCACTAGCTCAAAAGTAGGCGCTAAAAAGTCATGCCAAAGTCACATAGGTCGTCATGTTACAATTTAGTCAATAAAGGCCTACTACTGGAGCGAAAACGAGTGCTTTGACGCTCGCCGTTCGGCCCCACAGCTGTCCAGAGACTCGAGGGAGGCCTCCCCTAAAAGCTGGATTCCCACCGATCGTTTGTTTCAAATCTTAGCCCACTAGCTCAAAAGTAAGCCCTAAAACGTCTTGCCAAAGTCACATAGGTCGTCATGTTACAATTTAGTCATTAAAGGCCTACGACTGGAGCGAAACCGAGTGCTTCGACGCTCGCCGTTCGGCCCCACAAGCTCCGAGAGGCTTGGAAGACGCCTCCCTTGAAAGCTGGATTCCCAAGGCTTGTCTGTGTGAATTCCTAGCCCGCTAAAATGAAATTAAGCGACCTAAAGTCGTGCCGAAGTCAAATCGGTCGTCATGGTAATCGAGCGAAACCGAGTGCTTTGACGGTCGCCGTTCGGCCCCACGACCTCCGAGAGGCTTGGAAGAAGCCTCCCCTGAAAGCTGGATTACCACCGATAGTTTGTTTCAAATCTTAGCCCACTAGCTCAAAAGTAAGCGCTAAAAAGTCCTGCCAAAATCACATAGGTCGTCATGTTACAATTTAGTCAATAAAGGCCTACTACTGGAGCGAAACCGAGTGCTTTGACGCTCGCCGTTCGGCCCCACGACCTCCGAGAGACTTGGAGGAGGCCTCCCCTGAAAGCTGGATTCCCACCGATCGTTTGTTTTAAATCTTAGCCCAGTAGCTGAAAAGTAGGCGCTAAAAAGTCCTGCAAAAATCACATAGGTCATCATGTTACAATTTAGTCAATAAAGGCCTACTACTGGACCGAAACTGAGTGCTTTAACGCTCGCCACTCTGCCCCACAGCCGTCCAGAGACTCGGGGGAGGCGTCCCCTGAAAGCTGGATTCCCACCGATCGTTTGTTTCAAATCTTAGCCAACTAGCAGCTCAAAAGTAAGCGCTAAAAAGTCCTGCCAAAATCACATAGGTCGTCATGTTACAATTTAGTCAATAAAGGCCTACTACTGGACCGAAACTGAGTGCTTTAACGCTCGCCACTCTGCCCCACAGCCGTCCAGAGACTCGGGGGAGGCGTCCCCTGAAAGCTGGATTCCCACCGATTGTTTGTTTCAAATCTTAGCCAACTAGCTCAAAAGTAAGCGCTAAAAAGTCATGCCAAAGTCACATAGGTTGTGATGTTACAATTTAGTCAATAAAGGGTTACTACTGGAGCGAAACAGAGTGCTTCGACGCTCGCCGTTCGGCCCCACGAGCTCCGAGAGGCTTGGAAGAGGCCTCCCTTGAAAGCTGGATTCCCAAGGCTTGTCTGTATGAATTCCTAGCCCGCTAGGCTGAAATTAAGCGACCTAAAGTCGTGCCGAAGTCAAATTGGTCGTCATGGTACTCGAGCGAAACTGAGTGCTTTAACGGTCGCCGCTCGCCCACACAGCCGTCCAGAGACTCGGGGGAGGACTCCCCTGAAAGCTGGATTCCCACCCATCGTTTGTTTCAAATCTTAGCGCACTCGGTGAAAAGTAAGCGCTAAAAAGTCCTGCCAAAGTCACATAGGTTGTCATGTTACAATTTAGTCAATAAAGGCCTACTGCTGGAGCGAAACCGAGTGCTTTGACGCTCGCCGTTCGGGCCCACGACCTCCGAGAGGCTTGGAAGAGGCCTCCCCTGAAAGCTGGATTCCCTCCGATCGTTTGTTTCAAATCTTCGCCCAGTAGCTGAAAAGTAGGCGCTAAAAAGTCCTGCCAAAATCACAAAGGTCGTCATGGTACAATTTAGTCAATAAAGGCCTACTACTGGAGCGAAACTGAGTGCTTTAACGCTCGCCGTTCGGCCCCACAACCTCCGAGAGGCTTGGAAGAAGCCTCCCCTGAAAGCTGGTTTCCCACCGATGGTTTGTTTCAAATCTTAGCCCAGTAGCTGAAAAGTAGGCGCTAAAAAGTCCTGCCAAAATCACATAGGTCATCATGTTACAATTTAGTCAATAAAGGCCTCCTAGTGGACCGAAACCGAGTGCTTTGACGCTCGCCGTTAGGCCCCACGACCTCTGACAGGCTTGGAAATGGCCTCCCCTGAAAGCTGGATTCCCAAGGATTGTCTGTGTGAATTCCTAGCCCGCTAGGCTGAAATTAAGCGACCTAAAGTCGTGCCGAAGTCAAATCGGTCGTCATGGTACTCGAGCGAAACTGAGTGCTTTAAAGCTCGCCGCTCGGCCCCACAGCCATCCAGAGACTCGGGGGAGGACTCCCCTGAAAGCTGGATTCCCACCGTTCGTTTGTTTCAAATCTTAGCGCACTAGGTAAAACGTAAGCGCTAAAAAGTCCTGCCAAAGTCACATAGGTTGTCATGTTACAATTTAGTCAATAAAGGCCTACTACTGGAGCGAAACCGAGTGCTTTGACGCTCGCCGTTCGGGCCCACGACCTCCGAGAGGCTTGGAAGAGGCCTCCCCTGAAAGCTGGATTCCCACCGATCGTTTCTTTCAAATCTTAGCCCAGTAGCTGAAAAGTAGGCGCTAAAAAGTCCTGCCAAAATCACATAGATCGTCATGTTACAATTTAGTCAATAAAGGCCTCCTACTGGACCGAAACTGAGTGCTTTGACGCTCGCCGCTCGGCCCCACAGCCGTCCAGAGACTCGGGGGAGGACTCCCCTGAAAGCTGGATTCCCACCGAACGTTTGTTTCAAATCCTAGCCCAGTAGCTGAAAAGTAGGCGCTAAAAAGTCCTGCCAAAGTCACATAGGTCGTCATGTTACAATTTAGTCAATAAAGGCCTACTACTGGAGAGAAACCAAGTGCTTTGACGCTCGCCGTTCGGCCCCACAACTGTCCAGAGACTCGGGGGAGGCCTCCCCTGAAAGCTGTATTCCCACCGATCGTTTGTTACAAATCTTAGCCCACTAGCTCAAAAGTGAGCGCTAAAAAGTCTTGCCAAATTCACATAGGTCGTCATGTTACAATTTAGTCAATAAAGGCCTACTACTGGAGCGAAACCGAGTGCTTTGACGCTCGCCGATAGGCCCCACGACCTCTGAGAGGCTTGGAAGTGGCCTCCCCTGAAAGCTGGATTCCCAAGGATTGTCTGTGTGAATTCCTAGGCCGCTAGGCTGAAATTAAGCGACCTAAAGCCGTGCCGAAGTCAAATCGGTCGTCATGGTACTCGAGCGAAACAGAGTGCTTTAACGCCTGCCGCTCGGCCCCACAGCCGTCCAGAGACTCGGGGGAGGCCTCCCCTGAAAGCTGGATTCCCACCGATCGTTTGTTTTAAATCTTAGCCCACTAGCTCAAACGTAAGCGCTAAAAAGTCCTGCCAAAATCACATAGGTCGTCATGTTACAATTTAGTCAATAAAGGCCTATCACTGTACCGAAACTGAGTGCTTTAACGATCGCCGCTCAGCCCCACAGCCGTCCAGAGACTCAGGGGAGGCCTTCCCTTAAAGCTGGATTCACACCGATCGTTTGTTTTAAATCTTAGCCCACTAGCTCAAACGTAAGCGCTAAAAAGTCCTCCCAAAATCACATAGGTCGTCATGTTACAATTTAGTCAATAAAGGCCTATCACTGGACCGAAACTGAGTGCTTTGACGCTCGCCGCTCGGCCCCACAACCTCTGAGAGGCTTGAAAGAGGCCTCCCCTGAAAGCTGGATTCCCACCGATCGTTTATTTCAAATCTTAGCCCAGTAGCTGAAAAGTAGGCGCTAAAAAGTCCTGCCAAAATCACATAGGTCGTTGTTACAATTTACTCAATAAAGGCCAACTACTGGAGAGAAACAGAGTGCTTTGACGCTCGCCGTTCGCCCCCACAGCCGTCCAGAGACTCGGGAGAGGCGTCCCCTGAAAGCTGGATTCCCACCGATTGTTTGTTTCAAATCTTAGCCAACTAGCTCAAAAGTAAGCGCTAAAAAGTCATGCCAAAGTCACATAGGTCGTCATGTTACAATTTAGTCAATAAAGGCCTACTGCTGGAGCGAAACCGAGTGCTTTGACGCTCGCCGTTCGGGCCCACGACCTCCGAGAGGCTTAGAAGAGGCCTCCCCTGAAAGCTGGATTCCCACCGATCGTTTCTTTCAAATTTTAGCCCAGTAGCTGAAAAGTAGGCGCTAAAAAGTCCTGCCAAAATCACATAGATCGTCATGTTACAATTTAGTCAATAAAGGCCTCCTACTGGACCGAAACTGAGTGCTTTAATGCTCGCCGCTCGGCCCCACAGCCGTCCAGAGACTCGGGGGAGGACTCCCCTGAAAGCTGTATTCCCACCGATAATGTGTTTCAAATCTTAGCCCACTAACTCAAAAGTAAGCGCTAAAATGTCCTGCCAAAATCACATAGGTCGTCATGGTACAATTTAGTCAATAAAGGCCTTCTACTGGACCGAAAACGAGCGCTTTGACGCTCGCCGTTATGCCCCACGACCTCCGAGAGGCTTGGAAGAGGCCTCCCCTGAAAGCTGGATTCCCACCGATCGTTTGTTTCAAATCTTAGCCCAGTAGCTGAAAAGTAGGCGCTAAAAAGTCCTGCCAAAATCACATAGGTCATCATGTTACAATTTAGTCAATAAAGGCCTCCTACTGGACCGAAACCGAGTGCTTTGACGCTCGCCGTTAGGCCCCACGACCTCTGAGAGGCTTGGAAGCGGCCTCCCCTGAAAGCTGGATTCCCAAGGATTGTCTGTGTGAATTCCTAGCCCGCTAGGCTGAAATTAAGCGACCTAAAGTTGTGCCGAAGTCAAATCGGTCGTCATGGTACTCGAGCGAAACTGAGTGCTTTAACGGTCGCCGCTCGGCCCCACAGCCGTCCAGAGACTCGGGGGAGGCCTCCCCTGAAAGCTGGATTCCCACCGATCGTTTGTTTCATATCTTAGCCCACTAGGTCAAACGTAGGCGCTAAAAAGTCTTGCCAAAGTCACATAGGTCGTCATGTTACAATTTAGTCAATAAAGGCCTACTACTGGAGAGAAACCGAGTGCTATGACGCTCGCCGTTCGGCCCCACGACCTCCGAGAGGCTTGGAAGAGGCCTCCCCTGAAAGCTGGATTCCCACCGATCGTTTGTTTCAAATCTTCGCCCAGTAACTGAAAAGTAGGCGCTAAAAAGTCCTGCCAAAATCACATAGGTCGTCATGTTACAATTTAGTCAATAAAGGCCTACTACTGGACCGAAACTGAGTGCTTTAACGCTCGCCACTCTGCCCCACAGCCGTCCAGAGACTCGGGGGAGGCGTCCCCTGAAAGCTGGATTCCCACCGATCATTTGTTTAAAATCTTAGCGCACTTGGTCAAAAGTAAGCGCTAAAAAGTCCTGCCAAAGTCACATAGGTTGTCATGTTACAATTTAGTCAATAAAGGCCTACTACTGGAGCGAAACCGATTGCTTTGACGCTCGCCGTTAGGCCCCACGACCTCTGAGAGGCTTAAAAGTGGCCTCCCCTGAAAGCTGGATTCCCAAGGATTGTCTGTGTGAATTCCTAGCCCGCTAGACTGAAATTAAGCGACCTAAAGTCGTGCCGAAGTCAAATCGGTCGTCATGGTACTCGAGCGAAACTGAGTGCTTTAACGCTCGCCGCTCGGCCCCACAGCCGTCCAGAGACTCGGGGGAGGCCTCCCCTGAAAGCTGGATTCCCACCGATCGTTTTTTTTCAAATCTTAGCTCAGTAGCTGAAAAGTAGGCGCAAAAAATCCCTGCCAAAGTCACATAGGTCGTCATGTTACAATTTAGTCAATAAAGGCCTACTACTGGAGCGAAACCGATTGCTTTGACGCTCGCCGTTAGGCCCCACGACCTCTGAGAGGCTTAAAAGTGGCCTCCCCTGAAAGCTGGATTCCTAAGGATTGTCTGTGTGAATTCCTAGCCCGCTAGACTGAAATTAAGCGACCTAAAGTCGTGCCGAAGTCAAATCGGTCGTCATGGTACTCGAGCAAAACTGAGTGCTTTAACGCTCGCCGCTCGGCCCCACAGCCGTCCAGAGACTCGGGGGAGGACTCCCCTGAAAGCTGGATTCCCACCGATCGTTTGTTTCAAATCTTAGCGCACTAGGTCAAAAGTAAGCGCTAAAAAGTCCTGCCAAAGTTACATAGGTTGTCATGTTACAATTTAGTCAATAAAGGCCTACTACTGGAGCGAAACAGAGTGCTTTGACGCTCGCCGTTCGGGCCCACGAAACTCCGAGAGGCTTGGCAGAGGCCTCCCCTGAAAGCTGGATTCCCACCGATCGTTTGTTTCAAATCTTCGCCCAGTAGCTGAAAAGTAGGCGCTAAAAAGTCCTGCCAAAATCACAAAGTTCGTCATGTTACAATTTCGTCATTAAAGGCCTACGACTGGAGAGAAACCGAGTGCTTTGACGCTCGCCGTTCGGCCCCACAGCCATCCAGAGACTCGGGGGAGGCCTCCCCTTAAATCTGGAATCCCACCGATCGTTTGTTTCAAATCTTAGCCAACTAGCTCAAAAGTAAGCGCTAAAAAGTCCTGCCAAAGTCACATAGGTTGTCATGTTACAATTTAGTCAATAAAGGCCTACTGCTGGAGCGAAACCGAGTGCTTTGACGGTCGCCGTTCGGCCCCATGACCTCCGAGAGGCTTGGAAGAGGCCTCCCCTGAAAGCTGCATTCCCACCGATCGTTTGTTTCAAATCTTAGCCCAGTAGCTGAAAAGTAGGCGCAAAAAAGTCCTGCCAAAGTCACATAGGTTGTGATGTTACAATTTATTCAATAAAGGGTTACTACTGGAGCGAAACAGAGTGCTTCGACGCTCGCCGTTCGGCCCCACAAGCTCCGAGAGGCTTGGAAGAGGCCTCCCTTGAAAGCTGGATTCCCAAGGCTTGTCTGTGTGAATTCCTAGCCCGCTAGGCTGAAATTAAGCGACCTAAAGTCGTGCCGAAGTCAAATTGGTCGTCATGGTACTCGAGCGAAACTGAGTGCTTTAACGGTCGCCGCTCGGCCACACAGCCGTCCAGAGACTCGGGGGAGGACTAACCTGAAAGCTGGATTCCCACCCATCGTTTGTTTCAAATCTTAGCGCACTAGCTCAAACGTAAGCGCTAAAAAGTCCTGCCAAAATCACATAGGTTGTCATGTTACAATTTAGTCAATAAAGGCCTATTACTGGACCGAAACTGAGTGCTTTAACGCTCGCCGCTCGGCCCCACAGCCGTCCAGAGATTCAGAGGAGGCCTCCCCTGAAAGCTGGATTCCCACCGATCGTTTGTTTCAAATCTTAGCCCAGTAGCTGAAAAGTAGGCGCTAAAAGGTCCTGCCAAAATCACATAGGTCGTCAGGTTACAATTTACTCAATAAAGGCCTACTACTGGAGAGAAACCGAGTGCTTTGACGCTCGCCGTTTGTCCCCACAGCCGTCCAGAGACTCGGGGGAGGCCTCCCCTGAAAGCTGGATTCCCACCGATCGTTTGTTTCAAATCGTAGCCCACTAGCTCAAAAGTAAGCGCTAAAAAGCCCTGCCAAAGTCACATAGGTTGTCATGTTACAATTTAGTCAATAAAGGCCTACTACTGGAGCGAAACAGAGTGCTTCGACGCTCGCCGTTCGGCCCCACAGCTGTCCAGAGACTCGGTGGAGGCCTCCCCTGAAAGCTGGATTCCCACCGATCGTTTGTTTCAAATCTTAGCGCACTAGCTCAAAAGTAAGTGCTAAAATATATGGGCTAAGATTTGAAACAAACGTGACAGCATAGGTTGTCATGTCATGTTACAATTTAGTCAATAAAGGCCTACTACTGGAGCGAAACCGATTGCTTTGACGCTCGCCGTTAGGCCCCACGACCTCTGAGAGGCTTAAAAGTGGCCTCCCCTGAAAGCTGGATTCCCAAGGATTGTCTGTGTGAATTCCTAGCCCGCTAGACTGAAATTAAGCGACCTAAAGTCGTGCCGAAGTCAAATCGGTCGTCATGGTACTCGAGCGAAACTGAGTGCTTTAACGCTCGCCGCTCGGCCCCACAGCCGTCCAGAGACTCGGGGGAGGCCTCCCCTGAAAGCTGGATTCCCACCGATCGTTTTTTTCAAATCTTGGCTCAGTAGCTGAAAAGTAGGCGCAAAAAATCCCTGCCAAAGTCACATAGGTCGTCATGTTACAATTTAGTCAATAAAGGCCTACTACTGGAGCGAAACCGATTGCTTTGACGCTCGCCGTTAGGCCCCACGACCTCTGAGAGGCTTAAAAGTGGCCTCCCCTGAAAGCTGGATTCCCAAGGATTGTCTGTGTGAATTCCTAGCCCGCTAGACTGAAATTAAGCGACCTAAAGTCGTGCCGAAGTCAAATCGGTCGTCATGGTACTCGAGCGAAACTGAGTGCTTTAACGCTCGCCGCTCGGCCCCACAGCCGTCCAGAGACTCGGGGGAGGACTCCCCTGAAAGCTGGATTCCCACCGATCGTTTGTTTCAAATCTTAGCGCACTAGGTCAAAAGTAAGCGCTAAAAAGTCCTGCCAAAGTCACATAGGTTGTCATGTTACAATTTAGTCAATAAAGGCCTACTACTGGAGCGAAACAGAGTGCTTTGACGCTCGCCGTTCGGGCCCACGAAACTCCGAGAGGCTTGGCAGAGGCCTCCCCTGAAAGCTGGATTCCCACCGATCGTTTGTTTCAAATCTTCGCCCAGTAGCTGAAAAGTAGGCGCTAAAAAGTCCTGCCAAAATCACATAGGTCGTCATGTTACAATTTAGTCAATAAAGGCCTCCTACTGGACCGAAACTGAGTGCTTTAACGCTCGCCGCTCGGCCCCACAGCCGTCCAGAGACTCGGGGAAGGCCTCCCCTGAAAGCTGGAATCCCACCGATCGTGTTTTTCAAATCTTAGCCCACTAACTCAAAAGTAGGCGCTAAAAAGTCTTGCCAAAATCACATAGGTCGTCATGTTACAATTTAGTCAATAAAGGCCTCCTACTGGAGCGAAACTGAGTGCTTTAAAGCTCGCCGCTCGGCCCCACAGCCGTCCAGAGACTCGGGGGAGGCCTCCCCTAGAAAGCTGGATTCCCACCGATCGTTTGTTTAAAATCTTAGCGTACTAGGTCAAAAGTAAGCGCTAAAATGTCCTGCCAAAGTCACATAGGTTCTCATGTTACAATTTAGTCAATAAAGGCCTACTACTGGAGCGAAACCGAGTGCTTTGACGCTCGCCGATAGGCCCCACGACTTCTGAGAGGCTTGGAAGTGGCCTCCCCTGAAAGCTGGATTCCCACCGATCGTTTGTTTCAAATCTTAGCCCAGTAGCTGAAAAGTAGGCGCTAAAAAGTCCTGCCAAAATCACATAGGTCGTCATGTTACAATTTAGCCAATAAAGGCCTCCTACTGGACCGAAACTGAGTGCTTAAACGCTCGCCGCTCGGCCCCACAGCCGTCCAGAGACTCGGGGGAGGCCTCTTCTGAAAGCTGGATTCCCACCGATCGTTTGTTTCAAATCTTAGGCCACTAGCTCAAAACTAGGCGCTAAAATGTCCTGCCAAAGTCACAGGTCGTCATGTTACAATTTAGTCAATAAAGGCCTACTACTGGAGCGAAACCGAGTGCTTTTGACGCTCGCCGTTCGGCCCCACGAGCCTCCGAGAGGCTTGGAAGAGGCCTCCCTTGAAAGCTGGATTCCCAAGGCTTGTCTGTCTGAATTCCTAGCCCGCTAGGCTGAAATTAAGCGACCTAAAGTCGTGCCAAAGTCAAATCGGTCGTCATGGTAATCGAGCGAAACCGAGTGCTTTGACGGTCGCCGTTCGGCCCCCACGACCTCCGAGAGGCTTGGAAGAGGCCTCCCTGAAAGCTGGATTCCCACCGATAGTTTGTTTCAAATCTAATCTAAGCCCACTAGCTCAAAAGTAAGCGCTAAAAAGTCCTGCCAAAGTCACATAGGTTGTCATGTTACAATTTAGTCAAAAAAGGCCTACTACTGGAGCGAAAACCGATTGCTTTGACGCTCGCCGTTCGGACCCACAACCTCCGAGAGGCTTGGAAGAGGCCTCCCCTGAAAGCTGGATTCCCACCGATCGTTTGTTTCAAATCTTAGCCTTGTAGCTGAAAAGTAGGCGCTAAAAAGTCCTGCCAAAATCACATAGGTCGTCATGTTACAATTTACTCAATAAAGGCCTACAACTGGAGAGAAACCGAGTGCTTGTCGCTCGCCGTTCGGCCCCACAGCCGTCCTGAGACTCGGGGGAGGCCTCCCCTGAAAGCTGGATTCCCACCGATCGTTTGTTTCAAATCTTAGCCCACTAGCTCAAAAGTAAGCGCTATAAAGTCCTGCCAAAGTCACATAGGTTGTCATGTTACAATTTAGTCAATAAAGGCCTATTACTGGAGCAAAACCGAGTGCTTTGACGCTCGCCGTTCGGCCCCACGAGCTCCGAGAGGCTTGGAAGAGGCCTCCCTTGAAAGCTGGATTTCCCAAGGCTTGTCTGTGTGAATCCTAGCCCGCTAGGCTGAAACTAAGCGACCTAAAGTCGTGCCGAAGTCAAATCGGTCGTCATGGTACTCGAGCGAAACTGAGTGCTTTAACGCTCGCCGCTCGGCCCCACAGCCGTCCAGAGACTCGGGGTAGGCCTCCTCTGAAAGCTGCATTCCCACCGATCGTTTGTTACAAATCTTAGCCCACTGGCTCAAAAGTAAGCGCTAAAAGTCCTGCCAAAGTCACATAGGTTGTCATGTTACAATTTAGTCAATAAAGGCCTACGACTGGAGCGAAACAGAGTGCTTTGACGGTCGCCGTTCGGCCCCATGACCTCCGAGAGGCTTGGAAGAGGCCTCCCCTGAAAGCTGGATTCCCACCGATCGTTTGTTTCAAAACTTAGCCACTAGCTGAAAAGTAGGCGCTAAAAAGTCCTGCCAAAATCACATAGGTCGTCATGTTACAATTTACTCAATAAAGGCCTACTACTGGAGAGAAAACCG
This sequence comes from Phycodurus eques, assembly GCF_024500275.1. Lineage (NCBI taxonomy): Eukaryota > Metazoa > Chordata > Actinopteri > Syngnathiformes > Syngnathidae > Phycodurus > Phycodurus eques. The sequence goes on along the minus strand of NW_026904099.1, from coordinate 98,410 downwards.
AGTGCTTTGTACGCTCGCCGTTCGGCCCCACAGCCGTCCAGAGACTCGGGGGAGGCCTCCCCTGAAAGCTGGATTCCCACCGATCGTTTGTTTCAAATCTTAGCCCACTAGCTCAAAAGTAAGCGCTAAAAGTCCTGCCAAAGTCACATAGGTTGTCATGTTACAATTTAGTCAATAAAGGCCTACTACTGGAGCAGAAACAGAGTGCTTTGACGCTCGCCGTTCGGGCCCCACTGACCTCCGAGAGGCTTGGAAGAGGCCTCCCCTGAAAGCTGGATTCCCACCGATCGTTTGTTTCAAATCTTAGCCCAGTAGCTGAAAAGTAGGCGCTTAAAAAGTCCTGCCAAAATCACATAGGTCGTCATGTTACAATTTAGTCAATAAAAGGCCTACTACTGGAGCGAAACCGGAGTGCTTTGACGCTCGCCGTTCGGCCCCACAGCCGTCCTGAGACTCGGGGGAGGCCTCCCCTGAAAGCTCGGATTCCCACCGATCGTTTGTTTCAAATCTTAGCCCACTAGCTCAAAAGTAGGCGCTATAAGTCCTGCCAAAAGTCCACATAGGTCGTCATGTTACAATTTAGTCAATAAAGGCCTATTACGGAGCAAAAACCCGAGTGCTTTGACGCTCGGCGTTCGTCCCCACAGCCGTCCTGAGACTGGGGAGGCCTCCCTGAAAGCTGGATTCCCACCGATCGTTTGTTTCAAATCTTAGCCCACTAGCTCAAAGTAAGCGCTATAAAGTCCTGCCAAAGTCACATAGGTCGTCATGTTACAATTTAGTCAATAAAGGCCTACTTACTGGAGCAAACCGAGTGCTTTGACGCTCGCCGTTCGGCCCCACAGCCGTCCATGAGACTCGGGGGAGGCCTCCCCTGAAAGCTGGATTCCCACCGATCGTTTGTTTCAAATCTTAGCCCACTAGCTCAAAAGTAAGCGCTATAAAGTCCTGCCAAAGTCACATAGGTTGTCATGTTACAATTTAGTCAATAAAGGCCTATTACTGGAGCAAAACCGAGTGCTTTGACGCTCGCCGTTCGGCCCCACGAGCTCCGAGAGGCTTGGAAGAGGCCTCCCTGAAAGCTGGATTCCCACCGATCGTTTGTTTCAAATCTTAGCCCACTAGCTCAAAAGTAAGCGCTAAAAAGTCCTGCCAAAGTCACATAGGTCGTCATGTTACAATTTAGTCAATAAAGGCCTACTACTGGAGCGAAATCGAGTGCTTTGACGCTCGCCGTTCGGCCCCACAGCCGTCCAGAGACTCGGGGGAGGCCTCCCCTGAAAGCTGGATTCCCACCGATCGTTTGTTTCAAAACTTAGCCCACTAGCTCAAAAGTAAGCGCTAAAACGTTCTGCCAAAATCACATAGGTCGTCATGTTACAATTTAGTCAATAAAGGCCTACTACTGGAGCGAAACCGAGTGCTTTGACGCTCGCCGTTCGGCCCCACAGCCGTCCAGAGACTCGGGGGAGGCCTCCCCTGAAAGCTGGATTCCCACCGATCGTTTGTTTCAAATCTTAGCCCACTAGCTCAAAAGTAAGCGCTATAAAGTCCTGCCAAAGTCACATAGGTCGTCATGTTACAATTTAGTCAATAAAGGCCTACTAATGGAGCGAAACCGAGTGCTTTGACGCTCGCCGTTCGGCCCCACGAGCTCCGAGAGGCTTGGAAGAGGCCTCCCTTGAAAGCTGGATTCCCAAGGCTTGTCTGTCTGAATTCCTAGCCCGCTAGGCTGAAATTAAGCGACCTAAAGTCGTGCCAAAGTCAAATCGGTCGTCATGGTAATCGAGCGAAACCGAGTGCTTTGACGGTCGCCGTTCGGCCCCACGACCTCCGAGAGGCTTGGAAGAGGCCTCCCCTGAAAGCTGGATTCCCACCGATAGTTTGTTTCAAATCTAAGCCCACTAGCTCAAAAGTAAGCGCTAAAAAGTCCTGCCAAAGTCACATAGGTTGTCATGTTACAATTTAGTCAAAAAAGGCCTACTACTGGAGCGAAACCGATTGCTTTGACGCTCGCCGTTCGGACCCACAACCTCCGAGAGGCTTGGAAGAGGCCTCCCCTGAAAGCTGGATTCCACCGATCGTTTGTTTCAAATCTTAGCCTTGTAGCTGAAAAGTAGGCGCTAAAAAGTCCTGCCAAATCACATAGGTCGTCATGTTACAATTTACTCAATAAAGGCCTACAACTGGAGAGAAACCGAGTGCTTTGTCGCTCGCCGTTCGGCCCCACAGCCGTCCTGAGACTCGGGGGAGGCCTCCCCTGAAAGCTGGATTCCCACCGATCGTTTGTTTCAAATCTTAGCCCACTAGCTCAAAAGTAAGCGCTATAAAGTCCTGCCAAAGTCACATAGGTTGTCATGTTACAATTTAGTCAATAAAGGCCTATTACTGGAGCAAAACCGAGTGCTTTGACGCTCGCCGTTCGGCCCCACGAGCTCCGAGAGGCTTGGAAGAGGCCTCCCTTGAAAGCTGGATTCCCAAGGCTTGTCTGTGTGAATTCCTAGCCCGCTAGGCTGAAACTAAGCGACCTAAAGTCGTGCCGAAGTCAAATCGGTCGTCATGGTACTCGAGCGAAACTGAGTGCTTTAACGCTCGCCGCTCGGCCCCACAGCCGTCCAGAGACTCGGGGTAGGCCTCCTCTGAAAGCTGCATTCCCACCGATCGTTTGTTACAAATCTTAGCCCACTGGCTCAAAAGTAAGCGCTAAAAAGTCCTGCCAAAGTCACATAGGTTGTCATGTTACAATTTAGTCAATAAAGGCCTACGACTGGAGCGAAACAGAGTGCTTTGACGGTCGCCGTTCGGCCCCATGACCTCCGAGAGGCTTGGAAGAGGCCTCCCCTGAAAGCTGGATTCCCACCGATCGTTTGTTTCAAAACTTAGCCCACTAGCTCAAAAGTAAGCGCTAAAACGTTCTGCCAAAATCACATAGGTCGTCATGTTACAATTTAGTCAATAAAGGCCTACTACTGGAGCGAAAACCGAGTGCTTTGACGCTCCCTGTTCGGCCCCACAGCCGTCCAGAGACTCGGGGGAGGCCTCCCCTGAAAGCTGGATTCTCACCGATCGTTTTTTTCAAATCTTAGCCCACTAGCTCAAAAGTAAGCGCTATAAAGTCCTGCCAAAGTCACATAGGTCGTCATGTTACAATTTAGTCAATAAAGGCCTACTAATGGAGCGAAACCGAGTGCTTTGACGCTCGCCGTTCGGCCCCACGAGCTCCGAGAGGCTTGGAAGAGGCCTCCCTTGAAAGCTGGATTCCCAAGGCTTGTCTGTCGTGAATTCCTAAGCCCGCTAGGCTGAAATTAAGCGACCTAAAGTCGTGCCGAAGTCAAATCGGTCGTCATGGTAATCGAGCGAAACCGAGTGCTTTGACGGTCGCCGTTCGGCCCCACGACCTCCGAGAGGCTTGGAAGAGGCCTCCCCTGAAAGCTGGATTCCCACCGATAGTTTGTTTCAAATCTAAGCCCACTAGCTCAAAAGTAAGCGCTAAAAAGTCCTGCCAAAGTCACATAGGTTGTCATGTTACAATTTAGTCAAAAAAGGCCTACTACTGGAGCGAAACCGATTGCTTTGACGCTCGCCGTTCGGACCCACAACCTCGAGAGGCTTGGAAGAGGCCTCCCCTGAAAGCTGGATTCCCACCGATCGTTTGTTTCAAATCTTAGCCTTGTAGCTGAAAAGTAGGCGCTAAAAGTCCTGCCAAAATCACATAGGTCGTCATGTTACAATTTACTCAATAAAGGCCTACAACTGGAGAGAAACCGAGTGCTTTGTCGCTCGCCGTTCGGCCCCACAGCCGTCCTGAGACTCGGGGGAGGCCTCCCCTGAAAGCTGGATTCCCACCGATCGTTTGTTTGCAAATCTTAGCCCACTAGCTCAAAAGTAGGCGCTAAAAAGTCCTGCCAAAATCACATAGGTCGTCATGTTACAATTTACTCAATAAAGGCCTACTACTGGAGAGAAACCGAGTGCTTTGATGCTCGCCGTTCGGCCTCACAGCCGTCCTGAGACTCGGGGGAGGCCTCCCCTGAAAGCTGGATTCCCACCGATCGTTTGTTTCAAATCTTAGCCCACTAGCTCAAAGTAAGCGCTATAAAGTCCTGCCAAAGTCACATAGGTTGTCATGTTACAATTTAGTCAATAAAGGCCTATTACTGGAGCAAAACCGAGTGCTTTGACGCTCGCCGTTCGGCCCCATGACCTCCGAGAGGCTTGGAAGAGGCCTCCCCTGAAAGCTGGATTCCCACCGATCGTTTGTTTCAAAACTTAGCCCACTAGCTCAAAAGTAAGCGCTAAAACGTTTTGCCAAAATCACATAGGTCGTCATGTTACAATTTACTCAATAAAGGCCTCCTACTGGAACGAAACTGAGTGCTTTAACGCTCGCCGCTCGGCCCCTCAGCCGTCCAGAGACTCGGGGTAGGCCTCCTCTGAAAGCTGCATTCCCACCGATCGTTTGTTTCAAATCTTAGCCCACTGGCGCAAAAGTAAGCGCTAAAACGTTTTGCCAAAATCACATAGGTCGTCATGTTACAATTTAGTCAATAAAGGCCTACTACTGAAGCAAAACCGAGTGCTTTGACGCTCGCCGTTCGGCCCCACAGCCGTCCAGAGACTCGGGGGAGGCCTCCCCTGAAAGCCGGATTCTCACCGATCGTTTTTTTCAAATCTTAGCCCACTAGCTCAAAAGTAAGCGCTATAAAGTCCTGCCAAAGTCACATAGGTCGTCATGTTACAATTTAGTCAATAAAGGCCTACTAATGGAGCGAAACCGAGTGCTTTGACGCTCGCCGTTCGGCCCCACGAGCTCCGAGAGGCTTGGAAGAGGCCTCCCTTGAAAGCTGGATTCCCAAGGCTTGTCTGTGTGAATTCCAAGCCCGCTAGGCTGAAATTAAGCGACCTAAAGTCGTGCCGAAGTCAAATCGGTCGTCATGGTAATCGAGCGAAACCGAGTGCTTTGACGGTCGCCGTTCGGCCCCACGACCTCCGAGAGGCTTGAAAGAGGCCTCCCCTGAAAGCTGGATTCCCACCGATCGTTTGTTTCAAATCTTAGCCCACTAGCTCAAAAGTAGGCGCTAAAAAGTCCTGCCAAAGTCACATAGGTCGTCACGTTACAATTTAGTCAATATAGTCCTACTACTGGAGAGAAACCGAGTGCTTTGTCGCTCGCCGTTCGGCCCCACAGCTGTCCAGAGACTCGGGGGAGGCCTCCAGTGAAAGATGGATTCCCAGCGATCGTTTGTTTCAAATCTTAGCGCAGTAGCTCAAAAGTAGGCGCTAAAAGGTCCTGCCAAAGTCACATAGGTTGTCATGTTACAATTTAGTCAATAAAGGCCTACTACTGGAGCGAAACAGAGTGCTTTGACGCTCGCCGTTCGGGCCCACGACCTCTGAGAAGCTTGGAAGAGGCCTCCCCTGAAAGCTGGATTCTACCGATCGTTTGTTTCAAATCTTAGCCCAGTAGCTGAAAAGTAGGCGCTAAAAAGTCCTGCCAAAGTCACATAGGTTGTCATTGTACAATTTAGTCAAAAAAGGCCTACGACTGGAGCGAAACAGAGTGCTTTGACGGTCGCCGTTCGGCCCCATGACCTCCGAGAGGCTTGGAAGAGGCCTCCCCTGAAAGCTGGATTCCCACCGATCGTTTGTTTCAAATCTTAGCCCAGTAGCTGAAAAGTAGGCGCTAAAAAGTCCTGCCAAAATCACATAGGTCGTCATGTTACAATTTACTCAATAAAGGCCTACTACTGGAGAGAAACCGAGTGCTTTGATGCTCGCCGTTCGGCCTCACAGCCGTCCTGAGACTCGGGGGAGGCCTCCCCTGAAAGCTGGATTCCCACCGATCGTTTGTTTCAAATCTTAGCCCACTAGCTCAAAAGTAAGCGCTATAAAGTCCTGCCAAAGTCACATAGGTTGTCATGTTACAATTTAGTCAATAAAGGCCTATTACTGGAGCAAAACCGAGTGCTTTGACGCTCGCCGTTCGGCCCCATGACCTCCGAGAGGCTTGGAAGAGGCCTCCCCTGAAAGCTGGATTCCCACCGATCGTTTGTTTCAAAACTTAGCCCACTAGCTCAAAAGTAAGCGCTAAAACGTTTTGCCAAAATCACATAGGTCGTCATGTTACAATTTACTCAATAAAGGCCTCCTACTGGAACGAAACTGAGTGCTTTAACGCTCGCCGCTCGGCCCCTCAGCCGTCCAGAGACTCGGGGTAGGCCTCCTCTGAAAGCTGCATTCCCACCGATCGTTTGTTTCAAATCTTAGCCCACTGGCGCAAAAGTAAGCGCTAAAACGTCTTGCCAAAATCACATAGGTCGTCATGTTACAATTTAGTCAATAAAGGCCTACTACTGAAGCAAAACCGAGTGCTTTGACGCTCGCCGTTCGGCCCCACAGCCGTCCAGAGACTCGGGGGAGGCCTCCCCTGAAAGCTGGATTCCCACCGATCGTTTTTTTTTAAATCTTAGCCCACTAGCTCAAACGTAAGCGCTAAAAAGTCCTGCCAAAGTCACATAGGTCGTCATGTTACAATTTAGTCAATAAAGGCCTACTACTGGAGCGAAACCGAGTGCTTTGACGCTCGCCGTTCGGCCCCACAGCCGTCCAGAGACTCGGGGGAGGCCTCCCCTGAAAGCTGGATTCCCACCGATCGTTTGTTTCAAAACTTAGCCCACTAGCTCAAAAGTAAGCGCTAAAACGTTTTGCCAAAATCACATAGGTCGTCATGTTACAATTTAGTCAATAAAGGCCTACTACTGAAGCGAAACCGAGTGCTTTGACGCTCGCCGTTCGGCCCCACAGCCGTCCAGAGACTCGGGGGAGGCCTCCCCTGAAAGCTGGATTCCCACCGATCGTTTTTTTCAAATCTTAGCCCACTAGCTCAAAAGTAAGCGCTATAAAGTCCTGCCAAAGTCACATAGGTCGTCATGTTACAATTTAGTCAATAAAGGCCTACTAATGGAGCGAAACCGAGTGCTTTGACGCTCGCCGTTCGGCCCCACGAGCTCCGAGAGGCTTGGAAGAGGCCTCCCTTGAAAGCTGGATTCCCAAGGCTTGTCTGTGTGAATTCCTAGCCCGCTAGGCTGAAATTAAGCGACCTAAAGTCGTGCCGAAGTCAAATCGGTCGTCATGGTAATCGAGCGAAACCGAGTGCTTTGACGGTCGCCGTTCGGCCCCACGACCTCCGAGAGGCTTGGAAGAGGCCTCCCCTGAAAGCTGGATTCCCACCGATCGTTTGTTTCAAATCTTAGCCCAGTAGCTGAAAAGTAAGCGCTAAAAAGTCCTGCCAAAGTCACATAGGTTGTCATGTTACAATTTAGTCAAAAAAGGCCTACTACTGGAGCGAAACCGATTGCTTTGACGCTCGCCGTTCGGACCCACAACCTCCGAGAGGCTTGGAAGAGGCCTCCCCTGAAAGCTGGATTCCAACCGATCGTTTGTTTCAAATCTTAGCCCAGTAGCTGAAAAGTAGAAGCTAAAAAGTCCTGCCAAAATCACATAGGTCGTCATGTTACAATTTACTCAATAAAGGCCTACAACTGGAGAGAAACCGAGTGCTTTGACGCTCGCCGTTCGGCCCCACAGCCGCCCTGAGACTCGGGGGAGGCCTCCCCTGAAAGCTGGATTCCCACCGATCGTTTGTTTCAAATCTTAGCCCACTAGCTCAAAAGTAAGCGCTATAAAGTCCTGCCAAAGTCTCATAGGTTGTCATGTTACAATTTAGTCAATAAAGGCCTATTACTGGAGCAAAACCGAGTGCTTTGACGCTCGCCGTTCGGCCCCACGAGCTCCGAGAGGCTTGGAAGAGGCCTCCCTTGAAAGCTGGATTCCCAAGGCTTGTCTGTGTGAATTCCTAGCCCGCTAGGCTGAAACTAAGCGACCTAAAGCCGTGCCGAAGTCAAATCGGTTGTCATGGTACTCGAGCGAAACTGAGTGCTTTAACGCTCGCCGCTTGGCCCCACAGCCGTCCAGAGACTCGGGGTAGGCCTCCTCTGAAAGCTGCATTCCCACCGATCGTTTGTTACAAATCTTAGCCCACTGGCTCAAAAGTAAGCGCTAAAAAGTCCTGCCAAAGTCACATAGGTTGTCATTGTACAATTTAGTCAAAAAAGGCCTACGACTGGAGCGAAACAGAGTGCTTTGACGGTCGCCGTTCGGCCCCATGACCTCCGAGAGGCTTGGAAGAGGCCTCCCCTGAAAGCTGGATTCCCACCGATCGTTTGTTTCAAATCTTAGCCCAGTAGCTGAAAAGTATGCGCTAAAAAGTCCTGCCAAAATCACATAGGTCGTCATGTTACAATTTACTCAATAAAGGCCTACTACTGGAGAGAAACCGAGTGCTTTGATGCTCGCCGTTCGGCCTCACAGCCGTCCAGAAACTCGGGGGAGGCCTCCCCTGAAAGCTGGATTCCCACCGATCGTTTGTTTCAAATCTTAGCCCACTACCTCAAACGTAAGCGCTAAAAAGTCCTGCCAAAGTCACATAGGTCGTCATGTTACAATTTAGTCAATAAAGGCCTACTACTGGAGCGAAATCGAGTGCTTTGACGCTCGCCGTTCGGCCCCACAGCCGTCCAGAGACTCGGGGGAGGCCTCCCCTGAAAGCTGGATTCCCACCGATCGTTTGTTTCAAAACTTAGCCCACTAGCTCAAAAGTAAGCGCTAAAACGTTCTGCCAAAATCACATAGGTCGTCATGTTACAATTTAGTCAATAAAGGCCTACTACTGGAGCGAAACCGAGTGCTTTGACGCTCGCCGTTCGGCCCCACAGCCGTCCAGAGACTCGGGGGAGGCCTCCCCTGAAAGCTGGATTCCCACCGATCGTTTGTTTCAAATCTTAGCCCACTAGCTCAAAAGTAAGCGCTATAAAGTCCTGCCAAAGTCACATAGGTCGTCATGTTACAATTTAGTCAATAAAGGCCTACTAATGGAGCGAAACCGAGTGCTTTGACGCTCGCCGTTCGGCCCCACGAGCTCCGAGAGGCTTGGAAGAGGCCTCCCTTGAAAGCTGGATTCCCAAGGCTTGTCTGTCTGAATTCCTAGCCCGCTAGGCTGAAATTAAGCGACCTAAAGTCGTGCCAAAGTCAAATCGGTCGTCATGGTAATCGAGCGAAACCGAGTGCTTTGACGGTCGCCGTTCGGCCCCACGACCTCCGAGAGGCTTGGAAGAGGCCTCCCCTGAAAGCTGGATTCCCACCGATAGTTTGTTTCAAATCTAAGCCCACTAGCTCAAAAGTAAGCGCTAAAAAGTCCTGCCAAAGTCACATAGGTTGTCATGTTACAATTTAGTCAAAAAAGGCCTACTACTGGAGCGAAACCGATTGCTTTGACGCTCGCCGTTCGGACCCACAACCTCCGAGAGGCTTGGAAGAGGCCTCCCCTGAAAGCTGGATTCCCACCGATCGTTTGTTTCAAATCTTAGCCTTGTAGCTGAAAAGTAGGCGCTAAAAAGTCCTGCCAAAATCACATAGGTCGTCATGTTACAATTTACTCAATAAAGGCCTACAACTGGAGAGAAACCGAGTGCTTTGTCGCTCGCCGTTCGGCCCCACAGCCGTCCTGAGACTCGGGGGAGGCCTCCCCTGAAAGCTGGATTCCCACCGATCGTTTGTTTCAAATCTTAGCCCACTAGCTCAAAAGTAAGCGCTATAAAGTCCTGCCAAAGTCACATAGGTTGTCATGTTACAATTTAGTCAATAAAGGCCTATTACTGGAGCAAAACCGAGTGCTTTGACGCTCGCCGTTCGGCCCCACGAGCTCGAGAGGCTTGGAAGAGCATCGGTCGTCATGGTACTCGAGCGAAACTGAGTGCTTTAACGCTCGCCGCTCGGCCCCACAGCCGTCCAGAGACTCGGGGTAGGCCTCCTCTGAAAGCTGCATTCCCACCGATCGTTTGTTACAAATCTTAGCCCACTGGCTCAAAAGTAAGCGCTAAAAAGTCCTGCCAAAGTCACATAGGTTGTCATGTTACAATTTAGTCAATAAAGGCCTACGACTGGAGCGAAACAGAGTGCTTTGACGGTCGCCGTTCGGCCCCATGACCTCCGAGAGGCTTGGAAGAGGCCTCCCCTGAAAGCTGGATTCCCACCGATCGTTTGTTTCAAAACTTAGCCCACTAGCTCAAAAGTAAGCGCTAAAACGTTCTGCCAAAATCACATAGGTCGTCATGTTACAATTTAGTCAAAAAAAGGCCTACTACTGGAGCGAAACCGAGTGCTTTGACGCTCACTGTTCGGCCCCACAGCCGTCCAGAGACTCGGGGGAGGCCTCCCCTGAAAGCCGGATTCTCACCGATCGTTTTTTTCAAATCTTAGCCCACTAGCTCAAAAGTAAGCGCTATAAAGTCCTGCCAAAGTCACATAGGTCGTCATGTTACAATTTAGTCAATAAAGGCCTACTAATGGAGCGAAACCGAGTGCTTTGACGCTCGCCGTTCGGCCCCACGAGCTCCGAGAGGCTTGGAAGAGGCCTCCCTTGAAAGCTGGATTCCCAAGGCTTGTCTGTGTGAATTCCAAGCCCGCTAGGCTGAAATTAAGCGACCTAAAGTCGTGCCGAAGTCAAATCGGTCGTCATGGTAATCGAGCGAAACCGAGTGCTTTGACGGTCGCCGTTCGGCCCCACGACCTCCGAGAGGCTTGAAAGAGGCCTCCCCTGAAAGCTGGATTCCCACCGATCGTTTGTTTCAAATCTTAGCCCACTAGCTCAAAAGTAGGCGCTAAAAAGTCCTGCCAAAGTCACATAGGTCGTCACGTTACAATTTAGTCAATATAGGCCTACTACTGGAGAGAAACCGAGTGCTTTGTCGCTCGCCGTTCGGCCCCACAGCTGTCCAGAGACTCGGGGGAGGCCTCCAGTGAAAGATGGATTCCCAGCGATCGTTTGTTTCAAATCTTAGCGCAGTAGCTCAAAAGTAGGCGCTAAAAGGTCCTGCCAAAGTCACATAGGTTGTCATGTTACAATTTAGTCAATAAAGGCCTACTACTGGAGCGAAACAGAGTGCTTTGACGCTCGCCGTTCGGGCCCACGACCTCTGAGAAGCTTGGAAGAGGCCTCCCCTGAAAGCTGGATTCCCACCGATCGTTTGTTTCAAATCTTAGCCCAGTAGCTGAAAAGTAGGCGCTAAAAAGTCCTTCCAAAATCACATAGGTCGTCATGTTACAATTTAGTCAATAAAGGCCTCCTACTGGAACGAAACTGAGTGCTTTAACGCTCGCCGCTCGGCCCCTCAGCCGTCCAGAGACTCGGGGTAGGCCTCCTCTGAAAGCTGCATTCCCACCGATCGTTTGTTTCAAATCTTAGCCCACTGGCGCAAAAGTAAGCGCTAAAACGTTTTGCCAAAATCACATAGGTCGTCATGTTACAATTTAGTCAAAAAAGGCCTACGACTGGAGCGAAACAGAGTGCTTTGACGGTCGCCGTTCGGCCCCATGACCTCCGAGAGGCTTGGAAGAGGCCTCCCCTGAAAGCTGGATTCCCACCGATCGTTTGTTTCAAATCTTAGCCCAGTAGCTGAAAAGTATGCGCTAAAAAGTCCTGCCAAAATCACATAGGTCGTCATGTTACAATTTACTCAATAAAGGCCTACTACTGGAGAGAAACCGAGTGCTTTGATGCTCGCCGTTCGGCCTCACAGCCGTCCAGAAACTCGGGGGAGGCCTCCCCTGAAAGCTGGATTCCCACCGATCGTTTGTTTCAAATCTTAGCCCACTACCTCAAACGTAAGCGCTAAAAAGTCCTGCCAAAGTCACATAGGTCGTCATGTTACAATTTAGTCAATAAAGGCCTACTACTGGAGCGAAATCGAGTGCTTTGACGCTCGCCGTTCGGCCCCACAGCCGTCCAGAGACTCGGGGGAGGCCTCCCCTGAAAGCTGGATTCCCACCGATCGTTTGTTTCAAAACTTAGCCCACTAGCTCAAAAGTAAGCGCTAAAACGTTCTGCCAAAATCACATAGGTCGTCATGTTACAATTTAGTCAATAAAGGCCTACTACTGGAGCGAAACCGAGTGCTTTGACGCTCGCCGTTCGGCCCCACAGCCGTCCAGAGACTCGGGGGAGGCCTCCCCTGAAAGCTGGATTCCCACCGATCGTTTGTTTCAAATCTTAGCCCACTAGCTCAAAAGTAAGCGCTATAAAGTCCTGCCAAAGTCACATAGGTCGTCATGTTACAATTTAGTCAATAAAGGCCTACTAATGGAGCGAAACCGAGTGCTTTGACGCTCGCCGTTCGGCCCCACGAGCTCCGAGAGGCTTGGAAGAGGCCTCCCTTGAAAGCTGGATTCCCAAGGCTTGTCTGTCTGAATTCCTAGCCCGCTAGGCTGAAATTAAGCGACCTAAAGTCGTGCCAAAGTCAAATCGGTCGTCATGGTAATCGAGCGAAACCGAGTGCTTTGACGGTCGCCGTTCGGCCCCACGACCTCCGAGAGGCTTGGAAGAGGCCTCCCCTGAAAGCTGGATTCCCACCGATAGTTTGTTTCAAATCTAAGCCCACTAGCTCAAAAGTAAGCGCTAAAAAGTCCTGCCAAAGTCACATAGGTTGTCATGTTACAATTTAGTCAAAAAAGGCCTACTACTGGAGCGAAACCGATTGCTTTGACGCTCGCCGTTCGGACCCACAACCTCCGAGAGGCTTGGAAGAGGCCTCCCCTGAAAGCTGGATTCCCACCGATCGTTTGTTTCAAATCTTAGCCTTGTAGCTGAAAAGTAGGCGCTAAAAAGTCCTGCCAAAATCACATAGGTCGTCATGTTACAATTTACTCAATAAAGGCCTACAACTGGAGAGAAACCGAGTGCTTTGTCGCTCGCCGTTCGGCCCCACAGCCGTCCTGAGACTCGGGGGAGGCCTCCCCTGAAAGCTGGATTCCCACCGATCGTTTGTTTCAAATCTTAGCCCACTAGCTCAAAAGTAAGCGCTATAAAGTCCTGCCAAAGTCACATAGGTTGTCATGTTACAATTTAGTCAATAAAGGCCTATTACTGGAGCAAAACCGAGTGCTTTGACGCTCGCCGTTCGGCCCCACGAGCTCCGAGAGGCTTGGAAGAGGCCTCCCTTGAAAGCTGGATTCCCAAGGCTTGTCTGTGTGAATTCCTAGCCCGCTAGGCTGAAACTAAGCGACCTAAAGTCGTGCCGAAGTCAAATCGGTCGTCATGGTACTCGAGCGAAACTGAGTGCTTTAACGCTCGCCGCTCGGCCCCACAGCCGTCCAGAGACTCGGGGTAGGCCTCCTCTGAAAGCTGCATTCCCACCGATCGTTTGTTACAAATCTTAGCCCACTGGCTCAAAAGTAAGCGCTAAAAAGTCCTGCCAAAGTCACATAGGTTGTCATGTTACAATTTAGTCAATAAAGGCCTACGACTGGAGCGAAACAGAGTGCTTTGACGGTCGCCGTTCGGCCCCATGACCTCCGAGAGGCTTGGAAGAGGCCTCCCCTGAAAGCTGGATTCCCACCGATCGTTTGTTTCAAAACTTAGCCCACTAGCTCAAAAGTAAGCGCTAAAACGTTCTGCCAAAATCACATAGGTCGTCATGTTACAATTTAGTCAAAAAAAGGCCTACTACTGGAGCAAAACCGAGTGCTTTGACGCTCACTGTTCGGCCCCACAGCCGTCCAGAGACTCGGGGGAGGCCTCCCCTGAAAGCCGGATTCTCACCGATCGTTTTTTTCAAATCTTAGCCCACTAGCTCAAAAGTAAGCGCTATAAAGTCCTGCCAAAGTCACATAGGTCGTCATGTTACAATTTAGTCAATAAAGGCCTACTAATGGAGCGAAACCGAGTGCTTTGACGCTCGCCGTTCGGCCCCACGAGCTCCGAGAGGCTTGGAAGAGGCCTCCCTTGAAAGCTGGATTCCCAAGGCTTGTCTGTGTGAATTCCAAGCCCGCTAGGCTGAAATTAAGCGACCTAAAGTCGTGCCGAAGTCAAATCGGTCGTCATGGTAATCGAGCGAAACCGAGTGCTTTGACGGTCGCCGTTCGGCCCCACGACCTCCGAGAGGCTTGAAAGAGGCCTCCCCTGAAAGCTGGATTCCCACCGATCGTTTGTTTCAAATCTTAGCCCACTAGCTCAAAAGTAGGCGCTAAAAAGTCCTGCCAAAGTCACATAGGTCGTCACGTTACAATTTAGTCAATATAGTCCTACTACTGGAGAGAAACCGAGTGCTTTGTCGCTCGCCGTTCGGCCCCACAGCTGTCCAGAGACTCGGGGGAGGCCTCCAGTGAAAGATGGATTCCCAGCGATCGTTTGTTTCAAATCTTAGCGCAGTAGCTCAAAAGTAGGCGCTAAAAGGTCCTGCCAAAGTCACATAGGTTGTCATGTTACAATTTAGTCAATAAAGGCCTACTACTGGAGCGAAACAGAGTGCTTTGACGCTCGCCGTTCGGGCCCACGACCTCTGAGAAGCTTGGAAGAGGCCTCCCCTGAAAGCTGGATTCCCACCGATCGTTTGTTTCAAATCTTAGCCCAGTAGCTGAAAAGTAGGCGCTAAAAAGTCCTTCCAAAATCACATAGGTCGTCATGTTACAATTTAGTCAATAAAGGCCTCCTACTGGAACGAAACTGAGTGCTTTAACGCTCGCCGCTCGGCCCCTCAGCCGTCCAGAGACTCGGGGTAGGCCTCCTCTGAAAGCTGCATTCCCACCGATCGTTTGTTTCAAATCTTAGCCCACTGGCGCAAAAGTAAGCGCTAAAACGTTTTGCCAAAATCACATAGGTCGTCATGTTACAATTTAGTCAATAAAGGCCTACTACTGAAGCAAAACCGAGTGCTTTGACGCTCGCCGTTCGGCCCCACAGCCGTCCAGAGACTCGGGGGAGGCCTCCCCTGAAAGCTGGATTCCCACCGATCGTTTTTTTTCAAATCTTAGCCCACTAGCTCAAACGTAAGCGCTAAAAAGTCCTGCCAAAGTCACATAGGTCGTCATGTTACAATTTAGTCAATAAAGGCCTACTACTGGAGCGAAACCGAGTGCTTTGACGCTCGCCGTTCGGCCCCACAGCCGTCCAGAGACTCGGGGGAGGCCTCCCCTGAAAGCTGGATTCCCACCGATCGTTTGTTTCAAAACTTAGCCCACTAGCTCAAAAGTAAGCGCTAAAACGTTTTGCCAAAATCACATAGGTCGTCATGTTACAATTTAGTCAATAAAGGCCTACTACTGAAGCAAAACCGAGTGCTTTGACGCTCGCCGTTCGGCCCCACAGCCGTCCAGAGACTCGGGGGAGGCCTCCCCTGAAAGCTGGATTCCCACCGATCGTTTTTTTCAAATCTTAGCCCACTAGCTCAAACGTAAGCGCTAAAAAGTCCTGCCAAAGTCACATAGGTCGTCATGTTACAATTTAGTCAATAAAGGCCTACTACTGGAGCAAAAGCGAGTGCTTTGACGCTCGCCGTTCGGCCCCACAGCCGTCCAGAGACTCGGGGGAGGCCTCCCCTGAAAGCTGGATTCCCACCGATCGTTTGTTTCAAATCTTAGCCCACTAGCTCAAAAGTAAGCGCTATAAAGTCCTGCCAAAGTCACATAGGTCGTCATGTTACAATTTAGTCAATAAAGGCCTACTAATGGAGCGAAACCGAGTGCTTTGACGCTCGCCGTTCGGCCCCACGAGCTCCGAGAGGCTTGGAAGAGGCCTCCCTTGAAAGCTGGATTCCCAAGGCTTGTCTGTCTGAATTCCTAGCCCGCTAGGCTGAAATTAAGCGACCTAAAGTCGTGCCGAAGTCAAATCGGTCGTCATGGTAATCGAGCGAAACCGAGTGCTTTGACGGTCGCCGTTCGGCCCCACGACCTCCGAGAGGCTTGGAAGAAGCCTCCCCTGAAAGCTGGATTACCACCGATAGTTTGTTTCAAATCTAAGCCCACTAGCTCAAAAGTAAGCGATAAAAAGTCCTGCCAAAGTCACATAGGTTGTCATGTTACAATTTAGTCAAAAAAGGCCTACTACTGGAGCGAAACCGATTGCTTTGACGCTCGCCGTTCGGACCCACAACCTCCGAGAGGTCTACTACTGAAGCAAAACCGAGTGCTTTGACGCTCGCCGTTCGGCCCCACAGCCGTCCAGAGACTCGGGGGAGGCCTCCCCTGAAAGCTGGATTCCCACCGATCGTTTTTTTCAAATCTTAGCCCACTAGCTCAAATGTAAGCGCTAAAAAGTCCTGCCAAAGTCACATAGGTCGTCATGTTACAATTTAGTCAATAAAGGCCTACTACTGGAGCGAAACCGAGTGCTTTGACGGTCGCCGTTCGGCCCCACGACCTCCGAGAGGCTTGGAAGAGGCCTCCCCTGAAAGCTGGATTCCCACCGATCGTTTGTTTCAAATCTTAGCCCAGTAGCTGAAAAGTAAGCGCTAAAAAGTCCTGCCAAAGTCACATAGGTTGTCATGTTACAATTTAGTCAAAAAAGGCCTACTACTGGAGCGAAACCGATTGCTTTGACGCTCGCCGTTCGGACCCACAACCTCCGAGAGGCTTGGAAGAGGCCTCCCCTGAAAGCTGGATTCCAACCGATCGTTTGTTTCAAATCTTAGCCCAGTAGCTGAAAAGTAGAAGCTAAAAAGTCCTGCCAAAATCACATAGGTCGTCATGTTACAATTTACTCAATAAAGGCCTACAACTGGAGAGAAACCGAGTGCTTTGACGCTCGCCGTTCTGCCCCACAGCCGTCCTGAGACTCGGGGGAGGCCACCCCTGAAAGCTGGATTCCCACCGATCGTTTGTTTCAAATCTTAGCCCACTAGCTCAAAAGTAAGCGCTATAAAGTCCTGCCAAAGTCTCATAGGTTGTCATGTTACAATTTAGTCAATAAAGGCCTATTACTGGAGCAAAACCGAGTGCTTTGACGCTCGCCGTTCGGCCCCACGAGCTCCGAGAGGCTTGGAAGAGGCCTCCCTTGAAAGCTGGATTCCCAAGGCTTGTCTGTGTGAATTCCTAGCCCGCTAGGCTGAAACTAAGCGACCTAAAGCCGTGCCGAAGTCAAATCGGTCGTCATGGTACTCGAGCGAAACTGAGTGCTTTAACGCTCGCCGCTCGGCCCCACAGCCGTCCAGAGACTCGGGGTAGGCCTCCTCTGAAAGCTGCATTCCCACCGATCGTTTGTTACAAATCTTAGCCCACTGGCTCAAAAGTAAGCGCTAAAAAGTCCTGCCAAAGTCACATAGGTTGTCATGTTACAATTTAGTCAATAAAGGCCTACGACTGGAGCGAAACAGAGTGCTTTGACGGTCGCCGTTCGGCCCCATGACCTCCGAGAGGCTTGGAAGAGGCCTCCCCTGAAAGCTGGATTCCCACCGATCGTTTGTTTCAAATCTTAGCCCACTAGCTCAAAAGTAAGCGCTAAAACGTTCTGCCAAAATCACATAGGTCGTCATGTTACAATTTAGTCAATAAAGGCCTACTACTGGAGCGAAACCGAGTGCTTTGACGCTCGCCGTTCGGCCCCACAGCCGTCCAGAGACTCGGGGGAGGCCTCCCCTGAAAGCTGGATTCCCACCGATCGTTTGTTTCAAATCTTAGCCCACTAGCTCAAAAGTAAGCGCTATAAAGTCCTGCCAAAGTCACATAGGTCGTCATGTTACAATTTAGTCAATAAAGGCCTACTAATGGAGCGAAACCGAGTGCTTTGACGCTCGCCCTTCGGCCCCACGAGCTCCGAGAGGCTTGGAAGAGGCCTCCCTTGAAAGCTGGATTCCCAAGGCTTGTCTGTCTGAATTCCTAGCCCGCTAGGCTGAAATTAAGCGACCTAAAGTCGTGCCAAAGTCAAATCGGTCGTCATGGTAATCGAGCGAAACCGAGTGCTTTGACGGTCGCCGTTCGGCCCCACGACCTCCGAGAGGCTTGGAAGAGGCCTCCCCTGAAAGCTGGATTCCCACCGATAGTTTGTTTCAAATCTAAGCCCACTAGCTCAAAAGTAAGCGCTAAAAAGTCCTGCCAAATTCACATAGGTTGTCATGTTACAATTTAGTCAAAAAAGGCCTACTACTGGAGCGAAACCGATTGCTTTGACGCTCGCCGTTCGGACCCACAACCTCCGAGAGGCTTGGAAGAGGCCTCCCCTGAAAGCTGGATTCCCACCGATCGTTTGTTTCAAATCTTAGCCTTGTAGTTGAAAAGTAGGCGCTAAAAAGTCCTGCCAAAATCACATAGGTCGTCATGTTACAATTTACTCAATAAAGGCCTACAACTGGAGAGAAACCGAGTGCTTTGTCGCTCGCCGTTCGGCCCCACAGCCGTCCTGAGACTCGGGGGAGGCCTCCCCTGAAAGCCGGATTCCCACCGATCGTTTTTTTCAAATCTTAGCCCACTAGCTCAAAAGTAAGCGCTATAAAGTCCTGCCAAAGTCACATAGGTCGTCATGTTACAATTTAGTCAATAAAGGCCTATTACTGGAGCAAAACCGAGTGCTTTGACGCTCGCCGTTCGGCCCCACAGCCGTCCTGAGACTCGGGGGAGGCCTCCCCTGAAAGCTGGATTCCCACCGATGGTTTGTTTCAAATCTTAGCCCACTAGCTCAAAAGTAAGCGCTATAAAGTCCTGCCAAAGTCACATAGGTCGTCATGTAACAATTTAGTCAAAGGCCTATTACTGGAGCAAAACCGAGTGCTTTGACGCTCGCCGTTCGGCCCCACAGCCGTCAAGAGACTCGGGGGAGGCCTCCCCTGAAAGCTGGATTCCCACCGATCGTTTGTTTAAAATCTTAGCGCGCTAGCTCAAAAGTAGGCGCTAAAAGGTCCTGCCAAAGTCACATAGGTTGTCATGTTACAATTTAGTCAATAAAGGCCTACTACTGGAGCGAAACAGAGTGCTTTGACGCTCGCCGTTCGGGCCCACGACCTCTGAGAAGCTTGGAAGAGGCCTCCCCTGAAAGCTGGATTCCCACCGATCGTTTGTTTCAAATCTTAGCCCAGTAGCTGAAAAGTAGGCGCTAAAAAGTCCTGCCAAAATCACATTGGTCGTTATGTTACAATTTAGTCAATAAAGGCCTCCTACTGGAACGAAACTGAGTGCTTTAACGCTCGCCGCTCGGCCCCACAGCTGTCCAGAGACTCGGGGGAGGACTCCCCTGAAAGCTGGATTCCCACCGATCGTTTGTTTCAAATCTTAGCGCACTAGGTCAAAAGTAAGCGCTAAAAAGTCCTGCCAAAGTCACATAGGTTGTCATGTTACAATTTAGTCAATAAAGGCCTACTACTGGAGCGAAACCGAGTGCTTTGACGCTCGCCCTTCGGGCCCACGACCTCCGAGAGGGTTCGAAGATGCCTCCCCTGAAAGCTGGATTCCCACCGATCGTTTCCTTCAAATCTTAGCCCAGTAGCTGAAAAGTAGGCGCTAAAAAGTCCTGCCAAAATCATATAGGTCGTCATGTTACAATTTAGTCAATAAAGGCCTATTACTGGAGCAAAACCGAGTGCTTTGACGCTCGCCGTTCGGCCCCACGAGCTCCGAGAGGCTTGGAAGAGGCCTCCCTTGAAAGCTGGATTCCCAAGGCTTGTCTGTGTGAATTGCTAGCCCGCTAGGCTGAAACTAAGCGACCTAAAGTCGTTCCGAAGTCAAATCGGTCGTCATGGTACTCGAGCGAAACTGAGTGCTTTAACGCTCGCCGCTCGGCCCCACGACCTCCGAGAGGCTTGGAAGAGGCCTCACCTGAAAGCTGGATTCCCACCGATCGTTTGTTTCCAATCTTAGCCCATTAGCTGAAAAGTAGGCGCTAAAAAGTCCTGCCAAAATCACATAGGTCGTCATGTTACAATTTAGTCAATAAAGGCCTACTACTGGAGAGAAACCGAGTGCTTTGACGCTCGCCGTTCGGCCCCACAGCCGTCCTGAGACTCGGGGGAGGCCTCCCCTGAAAGCTGGATTCCCACCGATCGTTTGTTTCAAATCTTAGCCCAGTAGCTGAAAAGTAGGCGCTAAAAAGTCCTGCCAAAATCACATAGGTCGTCACGTTACAATTTAGTCAATAAAGAAGTCCTACTGGACCGAAACTGAGTGCTTTTACGCTTGCCGCTCGGCCCCACAGCCGTCCAGAGACTCGGGGAGGCCTCCCCTGAAAGCTGGATTCCCACCGATCGTTTGTTTCAAATCTTAGCCCACTAGTTCAAAAGTAAGCGCTAAAAAGTCCTGCCAAAGTCACATAGGTTGTCATGTTACAATTTAGTCAATAAAGGCCTACGACTGGAGAGAAACCGATTGCTTTGACGCTCGCCGTTCGGACCCACGACCTCCGAGAGGCTTGGAAGAGGCCTCCCCTGAAAGCTGGATTCCCACCGATCGTTTGTTTCAAATCTTAGCCCACTAGCTCAAAAGTAAGCGCTATAAAGTCCTGCCAAAATCACATAGGTCGTCATGTTACAATTTACTCAATAAAGGCCTACAACTGGAGAGAAACCGAGTGCTTTGACGCTCGCCGTTCGGCCCCACAGCCGTCCTGAGACTCGGGGGAGGCCTCCCCTGAAAGCTGGATTCCCACCGATCGTTTGTTTCAAATCTTAGCCCACTAGCTCAAAAGTAAGCGCTATAAAGTCCTGCCAAAGTCTCATAGGTTGTCATGTTACAATTTAGTCAATAAAGGCCTATTACTGGAGCAAAACCGAGTGCTTTGACGCTCGCCGTTCGGCCCCACGAGCTCAGAGAGGCTTGGAAGAGGCCTCCCTTGAAAGCTGGATTCCCAAGGCTTGTCTGTGTGAATTCCTAGCCCGCTAGGCTGAAACTAAGCGACCTAAAGCCGTGCCGAAGTCAAATCGGTCGTCATGGTACTCGAGCGAAACTGAGTGCTTTAACGCTCGCCGCTCGGCCCCACAGCCGTCCAGAGACTCGGGGTAGCCCTCCTCTGAAAGCTGCATTCCCACCGATCGTTTGTTACAAATCTTAGCCCACTGGCTCAAAAGTAAGCGCTAAAAAGTCCTGCCAAAGTCACATAGGTTGTCATTGTACAATTTAGTCAAAAAAGGCCTACGACTGGAGCGAAACAGAGTGCTTTGACGGTCGCCGTTCGGCCCCATGACCTCCGAGAGGCTTGGAAGAGGCCTCCCCTGAAAGCTGGATTCCCACCGATCGTTTGTTTCAAATCTTAGCCCAGTAGCTGAAAAGTAGGCGCTAAAAAGTCCTGCCAAAATCACATAGGTCGTCATGTTACAATTTACTCAATAAAGGCCTACTACTGGAGAGAAACCGAGTGCTTTGATGCTCGCCGTTCGGCCTCACAGCCGTCCTGAGACTCGGGGGAGGCCTCCCCTGAAAGCTGGATTCCCACCGATCGTTTGTTTCAAATCTTAGCCCAGTAGCTGAAAAGTAGGCGCTAAAAAGTCCTGCCAAAATCACATAGGTCGTCACGTTACAATTTAGTCAATAAAGAAGTCCTACTGGACCGAAACTGAGTGCTTTTACGCTTGCCGCTCGGCCCCACAGCCGTCCAGAGACTCGGGGAGGCCTCCCCTGAAAGCTGGATTCCCACCGATCGTTTGTTTCAAATCTTAGCCCACTAGTTCAAAAGTAAGCGCTAAAAAGTCCTGCCAAAGTCACATAGGTTGTCATGTTACAATTTAGTCAATAAAGGCCTACGACTGGAGAGAAACCGATTGCTTTGACGCTCGCCGTTCGGACCCACGACCTCCGAGAGGCTTGGAAGAGGCCTCCCCTGAAAGCTGGATTCCCACCGATCGTTTGTTTCAAATCTTAGCCCACTAGCTCAAAAGTAAGCGCTATAAAGTCCTGCCAAAATCACATAGGTCGTCATGTTACAATTTACTCAATAAAGGCCTACAACTGGAGAGAAACCGAGTGCTTTGACGCTCGCCGTTCGGCCCCACAGCCGTCCTGAGACTCGGGGGAGGCCTCCCCTGAAAGCTGGATTCCCACCGATCGTTTGTTTCAAATCTTAGCCCACTAGCTCAAAAGTAAGCGCTATAAAGTCCTGCCAAAGTCTCATAGGTTGTCATGTTACAATTTAGTCAATAAAGGCCTATTACTGGAGCAAAACCGAGTGCTTTGACGCTCGCCGTTCGGCCCCACGAGCTCAGAGAGGCTTGGAAGAGGCCTCCCTTGAAAGCTGGATTCCCAAGGCTTGTCTGTGTGAATTCCTAGCCCGCTAGGCTGAAACTAAGCGACCTAAAGCCGTGCCGAAGTCAAATCGGTCGTCATGGTACTCGAGCGAAACTGAGTGCTTTAACGCTCGCCGCTCGGCCCCACAGCCGTCCAGAGACTCGGGGTAGCCCTCCTCTGAAAGCTGCATTCCCACCGATCGTTTGTTACAAATCTTAGCCCACTGGCTCAAAAGTAAGCGCTAAAAAGTCCTGCCAAAGTCACATAGGTTGTCATTGTACAATTTAGTCAAAAAAGGCCTACGACTGGAGCGAAACAGAGTGCTTTGACGGTCGCCGTTCGGCCCCATGACCTCCGAGAGGCTTGGAAGAGGCCTCCCCTGAAAGCTGGATTCCCACCGATCGTTTGTTTCAAATCTTAGCCCAGTAGCTGAAAAGTAGGCGCTAAAAAGTCCTGCCAAAATCACATAGGTCGTCATGTTACAATTTACTCAATAAAGGCCTACTACTGGAGAGAAACCGAGTGCTTTGATGCTCGCCGTTCGGCCTCACAGCCGTCCAGAGACTCGGGGGAGGCCTCCCCTGAAAGCTGGATTCCCACCGATCGTTTGTTTCAAATCTTAGCCCACTACCTCAAACGTAAGCGCTAAAAAGTCCTGCCAAAGTCACATAGGTCGTCATGTTACAATTTAGTCAATAAAGGCCTACTACTGGAGCGAAACCGAGTGCTTTGACGCTCGCCGTTCGGCCCCACAGCCGTCCAGAGACTCGGGGGAGGCCTCCCCTGAAAGCTGGATTCCCACCGATCGTTTGTTTCAAAACTTAGCCCACTAGCTCAAAAGTAAGCGCTAAAACGTTCTGCCAAAATCACATAGGTCGTCATGTTACAATTTAGTCAATAAAGGCCTACTACTGGAGCGAAACCGAGTGCTTTGACGCTCGCCGTTCGGCCCCACAGCCGTCCAGAGACTCGGGGGAGGCCTCCCCTGAAAGCTGGATTCCCACCGATCGTTTGTTTCAAATCTTAGCCCACTAGCTCAAAAGTAAGCGCTATAAAGTCCTGCCAAAGTCACATAGGTCGTCATGTTACAATTTAGTCAATAAAGGCCTACTAATGGAGCGAAACCGAGTGCTTTGACGCTCGCCGTTCGGCCCCACGAGCTCCGAGAGGCTTGGAAGAGGCCTCCCTTGAAAGCTGGATTCCCAAGGCTTGTCTGTCTGAATTCCTAGCCCGCTAGGCTGAAAGTAAGCGACCTAAAGTCGTGCCAAAGTCAAATCGGTCGTCATGGTAATCGAGCGAAACCGAGTGCTTTGACGGTCGCCGTTCGGCCCCACGACCTCCGAGAGGCTTGGAAGAGGCCTCCCCTGAAAGCTGGATTCCCACCGATAGTTTGTTTCAAATCTAAGCCCACTAGCTCAAAAGTAAGCGCTAAAAAGTCCTGCCAAAGTCACATAGGTTGTCATGTTACAATTTAGTCAAAAAAGGCCTACTACTGGAGCGAAACCGATTGCTTTGACGCTCGCCGTTCGGACCCACAACCTCCGAGAGGCTTGGAAGAGGCCTCCCCTGAAAGCTGGATTCCCACCGATCGTTTGTTTCAAATCTTAGCCTTGTAGCTGAAAAGTAGGCGCTAAAAAGTCCTGCCAAAATCACATAGGTCGTCATGTTACAATTTACTCAATAAAGGCCTACAACTGGAGAGAAACCGAGTGCTTTGTCGCTCGCCGTTCGGCCCCACAGCCGTCCTGAGACTCGGGGGAGGCCTCCCCTGAAAGCCGGATTCCCACCGATCGTTTTTTTCAAATCTTAGCCCACTAGCTCAAAAGTAAGCGCTATAAAGTCCTGCCAAAGTCACATAGGTCGTCATGTTACAATTTAGTCAATAAAGGCCTATTACTGGAGCAAAACCGAGTGCTTTGACGCTCGCCGTTCGGCCCCACAGCCGTCCTGAGACTCGGGGGAGGCCTCCCCTGAAAGCTGGATTCCCACCGATCGTTTGTTTCAAATCTTAGCCCACTAGCTCAAAAGTAAGCGCTATAAAGTCCTGCCAAAGTCACATAGGTCGTCATGTAACAATTTAGTCAAAGGCCTATTACTGGAGCAAAACCGAGTGCTTTGACGCTCGCCGTTCGGCCCCACAGCCACCAAGAGACTCGGGGGAGGCCTCCCCTGAAAGCTGGATTCCCACCGATCGTTTGTTTAAAATCTTAGCGCGCTAGCTCAAAAGTAGGCGCTAAAAGGTCCTGCCAAAGTCACATAGGTTGTCATGTTACAATTTAGTCAATAAAGGCCTACTACTGGAGAGAAACCGAGTGCTTTGACGCTCGCCGTTCGGCCCCACAGCCGTCCTGAGACTCGGGGGAGGCCTCCCCTGAAAGCTGGATTCCCACCGATCGTTTGTTTCAAATCTTAGCCCAGTAGCTGAAAAGTAGGCGCTAAAAAGTCCTGCCAAAATCACATAGGTCGTCACGTTACAATTTAGTCAATAAAGAAGTCCTACTGGACCGAAACTGAGTGCTTTTACGCTTGCCGCTCGGCCCCACAGCCGTCCAGAGACTCGGGGGAGGCCTCCCCTGAAAGCTGGATTCCCACCGATCGTTTGTTTCAAATCTTAGCCCACTAGCTCAAACGTAAGCGCTAAAAAGTCCTGCCAAAGTCACGTAGGTCGTCATGTTACAATTTAGTCAATAAAGGCCTACTACTGGAGCGAAACCGAGTGCTTTGACGCTCGCCATTCGGGCGCACGACCTCCGAGAGGCTTGGAAGAGGCCTCCCCTGAAAGCTGGATTCCCACCGATCGTTTGTTTCAAATCTTAGCCCACTAGCTCAAAAGTAGGCGATAAAACGTCCTGCCAAAGTCACATAGGTCGTCACGTTACAATTTAGTCAATAAAGGCCTACTACTGGAGAGTAACTGAGTGCTTTGACGCTCGCCGTTCGGCCCCACAGCCGTCCAGAGACTCGGGGGAGGCCTCCCCTGAAAGCTGGATTCCCACCGATCTTTTATTTCAAATCTTAGCACACTAATTCAAAAGTAAGCGCTAAAAAGTCCTGCCAAAATCACATAGGTCGTCATGTTACAATTTAGTCAAGAAAGACCTACTACTGGAGCGAAACCGAGTGCTTTAACGCTCGCCGCTCGGCCCCACAGCCGTCCAGAGACTCGGGGGAGGCCTCCCCTGAAAGCTGGATTCCCACCGATAGTTTGTTTCAAATCTTAGCCCACTAGTTCAAAAGTAAGCGCTAAAAAGTCCTGCCAAAGTCACATAGGTTGTCATGTTACAATTTAGTCAATAAAGGCCTACGACTGGAGAGAAACCGATTGCTTTGACGCTCGCCGTTCGGACCCACGACCTCCGAGAGGCTTGGAAGAGGCCTCCCCTGAAAGCTGGATTCCCACCGATCGTTTGTTTCAAATCTTAGCCCACTAGCTCAAAAGTAAGCGCTATAAAGTCCTGCCAAAATCACATAGGTCGTCATGTTACAATTTACTCAATAAAGGCCTACAACTGGAGAGAAACCGAGTGCTTTGACGCTCGCCGTTCGGCCCCACAGCCGTCCTGAGACTCGGGGGAGGCCTCCCCTGAAAGCTGGATTCCCACCGATCGTTTGTTTCAAATCTTAGCCCACTAGCTCAAAAGTAAGCGCTATAAAGTCCTGCCAAAGTCTCATAGGTTGTCATGTTACAATTTAGTCAATAAAGGCCTATTACTGGAGCAAAACCGAGTGCTTTGACGCTCGCCGTTCGGCCCCACGAGCTCAGAGAGGCTTGGAAGAGGCCTCCCTTGAAAGCTGGATTCCCAAGGCTTGTCTGTGTGAATTCCTAGCCCGCTAGGCTGAAACTAAGCGACCTAAAGCCGTGCCGAAGTCAAATCGGTCGTCATGGTAATCGAGCGAAACCGAGTGCTTTGACGGTCGCCGTTCGGCCCCACGACCTCCGAGAGGCTTGAAAGAGGCCTCCCCTGAAAGCTGGATTCCCACCGATCGTTTGTTTCAAATCTTAGCCCACTAGCTCAAAAGTAGGCGCTAAAAAGTCCTGCCAAAGTCACATAGGTCGTCACGTTACAATTTAGTCAATATAGGCCTACTACTGGAGAGAAACCGAGTGCTTTGTCGCTCGCCGTTCGGCCCCACAGCTGTCCAGAGACTCGGGGGAGGCCTCCAGTGAAAGATGGATTCCCAGCGATCGTTTGTTTCAAATCTTAGCGCAGTAGCTCAAAAGTAGGCGCTAAAAGGTCCTGCCAAAGTCACATAGGTTGTCATGTTACAATTTAGTCAATAAAGGCCTACTACTGGAGCGAAACAGAGTGCTTTGACGCTCGCCGTTCGGGCCCACGACCTCTGAGAAGCTTGGAAGAGGCCTCCCCTGAAAGCTGGATTCCCACCGATCGTTTGTTTCAAATCTTAGCCCAGTAGCTGAAAAGTAGGCGCTAAAAAGTCCTTCCAAAATCACATAGGTCGTCATGTTACAATTTAGTCAATAAAGGCCTCCTACTGGAACGAAACTGAGTGCTTTAACGCTCGCCGCTCGGCCCCTCAGCCGTCCAGAGACTCGGGGTAGGCCTCCTCTGAAAGCTGCATTCCCACCGATCGTTTGTTTCAAATCTTAGCCCACTGGCGCAAAAGTAAGCGCTAAAACGTTTTGCCAAAATCACATAGGTCGTCATGTTACAATTTAGTCAATAAAGGCCTACTACTGAAGCAAAACCGAGTGCTTTGACGCTCGCCGTTCGGCCCCACAGCCGTCCAGAGACTCGGGGGAGGCCTCCCCTGAAAGCTGGATTCCCACCGATCGTTTTTTTTTCAAATCTTAGCCCACTAGCTCAAACGTAAGCGCTAAAAAGTCCTGCCAAAGTCACATAGGTCGTCATGTTACAATTTAGTCAATAAAGGCCTACTACTGGAGCGAAACCGAGTGCTTTGACGCTCGCCGTTCGGCCCCACAGCCGTCCAGAGACTCGGGGGAGGCCTCCCCTGAAAGCTGGATTCCCACCGATCGTTTGTTTCAAAACTTAGCCCACTAGCTCAAAAGTAAGCGCTAAAACGTTTTGCCAAAATCACATAGGTCGTCATGTTACAATTTAGTCAATAAAGGCCTACTACTGAAGCGAAACCGAGTGCTTTGACGCTCGCCGTTCGGCCCCACAGCCGTCCAGAGACTCGGGGGAGGCCTCCCCTGAAAGCTGGATTCCCACCGATCGTTTTTTTCAAATCTTAGCCCACTAGCTCAAAAGTAAGCGCTATAAAGTCCTGCCAAAGTCACATAGGTCGTCATGTTACAATTTAGTCAATAAAGGCCTACTAATGGAGCGAAACCGAGTGCTTTGACGCTCGCCGTTCGGCCCCACGAGCTCCGAGAGGCTTGGAAGAGGCCTCCCTTGAAAGCTGGATTCCCAAGGCTTGTCTGTGTGAATTCCTAGCCCGCTAGGCTGAAATTAAGCGACCTAAAGTCGTGCCGAAGTCAAATCGGTCGTCATGGTAATCGAGCGAAACCGAGTGCTTTGACGGTCGCCGTTCGGCCCCACGACCTCCGAGAGGCTTGGAAGAGGCCTCCCCTGAAAGCTGGATTCCCACCGATCGTTTGTTTCAAATCTTAGCCCAGTAGCTGAAAAGTAAGCGCTAAAAAGTCCTGCCAAAGTCACATAGGTTGTCATGTTACAATTTAGTCAAAAAAGGCCTACTACTGGAGCGAAACCGATTGCTTTGACGCTCGCCGTTCGGACCCACAACCTCCGAGAGGCTTGGAAGAGGCCTCCCCTGAAAGCTGGATTCCAACCGATCGTTTGTTTCAAATCTTAGCCCAGTAGCTGAAAAGTAGAAGCTAAAAAGTCCTGCCAAAATCACATAGGTCGTCATGTTACAATTTACTCAATAAAGGCCTACAACTGGAGAGAAACCGAGTGCTTTGACGCTCGCCGTTCGGCCCCACAGCCGTCCTGAGACTCGGGGGAGGCCACCCCTGAAAGCTGGATTCCCACCGATCGTTTGTTTCAAATCTTAGCCCACTAGCTCAAAAGTAAGCGCTATAAAGTCCTGCCAAAGTCTCATAGGTTGTCATGTTACAATTTAGTCAATAAAGGCCTATTACTGGAGCAAAACCGAGTGCTTTGACGCTCGCCGTTCGGCCCCACGAGCTCCGAGAGGCTTGGAAGAGGCCTCCCTTGAAAGCTGGATTCCCAAGGCTTGTCTGTGTGAATTCCTAGCCCGCTAGGCTGAAACTAAGCGACCTAAAGCCGTGCCGAAGTCAAATCGGTTGTCATGGTACTCGAGCGAAACTGAGTGCTTTAACGCTCGCCGCTTGGCCCCACAGCCGTCCAGAGACTCGGGGTAGGCCTCCTCTGAAAGCTGCATTCCCACCGATCGTTTGTTACAAATCTTAGCCCACTGGCTCAAAAGTAAGCGCTAAAAAGTCCTGCCAAAGTCACATAGGTTGTCATTGTACAATTTAGTCAAAAAAGGCCTACGACTGGAGCGAAACAGAGTGCTTTGACGGTCGCCGTTCGGCCCCATGACCTCCGAGAGGCTTGGAAGAGGCCTCCCCTGAAAGCTGGATTCCCACCGATCGTTTGTTTCAAATCTTAGCCCAGTAGCTGAAAAGTATGCGCTAAAAAGTCCTGCCAAAATCACATAGGTCGTCATGTTACAATTTACTCAATAAAGGCCTACTACTGGAGAGAAACCGAGTGCTTTGATGCTCGCCGTTCGGCCTCACAGCCGTCCAGAAACTCGGGGGAGGCCTCCCCTGAAAGCTGGATTCCCACCGATCGTTTGTTTCAAATCTTAGCCCACTACCTCAAACGTAAGCGCTAAAAAGTCCTGCCAAAGTCACATAGGTCGTCATGTTACAATTTAGTCAATAAAGGCCTACTACTGGAGCGAAATCGAGTGCTTTGACGCTCGCCGTTCGGCCCCACAGCCGTCCAGAGACTCGGGGGAGGCCTCCCCTGAAAGCTGGATTCCCACCGATCGTTTGTTTCAAATCTTAGCGCACTAGGTCAAAAGTAAGCGCTAAAAAGTCCTGCCAAAGTCACATAGGTTGTCATGTTACAATTTAGTCAATAAAGGCCTACTACTGGAGCGAAACCGAGTGCTTTGACGCTCGCCATTCGGGCCCACGACCTCCGAGAGGCTTGGAAGAGGCCTCCCCTGAAAGCTGGATTCCCACCGATCGTTTGTTTCAAATCTTAGCCCACTAGCTCAAACGTAGCCGCTAAAAAGTCTTGCCAAGGTCACATAGGTCGTCATGTTACAATTTAGTCAATAAAGGCCTACAACTGGAGCGAAACCGAGTGCTTTGACGCTCGCCGTTAGGCCCCACGACCTCTGAGAGGCTTGGAAGTGGCCTCCCCTGAAAGTTGGATTCCCAAGGATTGTCTGTGTGAATTCCTAGCCCGATAGACTGAAGTTAAGCGACCTAAAGTCGTGCCGAAGTCAAATCGGTCGTCATGGTACTCGAGCGAAACTGAGTGCTTTAACGCTCGCCGCTCGGCCCCACAGCCGTCCAGAGACTCGGGGGAGGACTCCCCTGAAAGCTGGATTCCCACCGATCGTTTGTTTCAAATCTTAGCGCACTAGGTCAAAAGTAAGCGCTAAAAAGTCCTGCCAAAGTCACATAGGTTGTCATGTTACAATTTAGTCAATAAAGGCCTACTACTGGAGCGAAACCGAGTGCTTTGACGCTCGCCATTCGGGCCCACGACCTCCGAGAGGCTTGGAAGAGGCCTCCCCTGAAAGCTGGATTCCCACCGATCGTTTGTTTCAAATCTTAGCCCACTAGCTCAAAAGTAGGTGCTAAAAAGTCCTGCCAAAGTCACATAGGTCGTCACGTTACAATTTAGTCAATAAAGGCCTACTACTGGAGAGAAACCGAGTGCTTTGACGCTCGCCGTTCGGCCCCACAGCTGTCCAGAGACTCGGGGGAGGCCTCCCCTGAAAGCTGGATTCCCAAGGATTGTCTGTGTGAATTCCTAGCCCGCTAGGCTGAAATTAAGCTACCTAAAGCCGTGCCGAAGTCAAATCGGTCGTCATGGTACTTGAGCGAAACTGAGTGCTTTAACGCTCGCCGTTCGGGCCCACGACCTCTGAGAAGCTTGGAAGAGGCTTCCCCTGAAAGCTGGATTCCCACTGATCGTTTGTTTCAAATATTAGCCCAGTAGCTGAAAAGTAGGCGCTAAAAAGTCCTGCCAAATTCACATAGGTCGTCATGTTACAATTTAGTCAATAAAGGCCTCCTACTGGACCGAAACTGAGTGCTTTAACGCTCGCCGCTCGGCCCCACAGCCGTCCAGAGACTCGGGGGAGGCCTCCCCTGAAAGCTGGATTCCCACCGATCGTTTGTTACAAATCTTAGCCCACTGGCTCAAAAGTAAGCGCTAAAAAGTCCTGCCAAAGTCACATAGGTTGTCATGTTACAATTTAGTCAATAAAGGCCTACGACTGGAGCGAAACAGAGTGCTTTGACGGTCGCCGTTCGGCCCCATGACCTCCGAGAGGCTTGGAAGAGGCCTCCCCTGAAAGCTGGATTCCCAAGGATTGTCTGTGTGAATTCCTAGCCCGCTAGGCTGAAATTAAGCGACCTAAAGTCGTGCCGAAGTCAAATCGGTCGTCATAGTTCTCGAGCGAAACTGAGTGCTTTAAAGCTCGCCGCTCGGCCCCACAGCCGTCCAGAGACTCGGGGGAGGACTCCCCTGAAAGCTGGATTCCCACAGATCGTTTGTTTCAAATCTTAGCGCACTAGGTAAAAAGTAAGCGCTAAAAAGTCATGCCAAAGTCACATAGGTTGTCATGTTACAATTTAGTCAATAAAGGCCTACTACTGGAGCGAAACCGAGTGCTTTGACGCTCGCCGTTCGGGCCCACGACCTCCGAGAGGCTTGGAAGAGGCCTCCCCTGAAAGCTGGATTCCCACCGATCGTTTGTTTCAAATCTTCGCCCAGTAACTGAAAAGTAGGCGCTAAAAAGTCCTGCCAAAATCACATAGGTCGTCATGTTACAATTTAGTCAATAAAGGCCTACTACTGGACCGAAACTGAGTGCTTTAACGCTCGCCACTCTGCCCCACAGCCGTCCAGAGACTCGGGGGAGGCGTCCCCTGAAAGCTGGATTCCCAC
This sequence comes from Phycodurus eques, assembly GCF_024500275.1. Taxonomy (NCBI): domain Eukaryota; kingdom Metazoa; phylum Chordata; class Actinopteri; order Syngnathiformes; family Syngnathidae; genus Phycodurus; species Phycodurus eques. Next base: position 67,271 of record NW_026904099.1, on the reverse strand, counting down.
CGATCATTTGTTTCAAATCTTAGCCCACTAGCTCAAAAGTAGGCGCTAAAAAGTCATGCCAAAGTCACATAGGTCGTCATGTTACAATTTAGTCAATAAAGGCCTACTACTGGAGCGAAAACGAGTGCTTTGACGCTCGCCGTTCGGCCCCACAGCTGTCCAGAGACTCGGGGGAGGCCTCCCCTAAAAGCTGGATTCCCACCGATCGTTTGTTTCAAATCTTAGCCCACTAGCTCAAAAGTAAGCCCTAAAACGTCTTGCCAAAGTCACATAGGTCGTCATGTTACAATTTAGTCATTAAAGGCCTACGACTGGAGCGAAACCGAGTGCTTCGACGCTCGCCGTTCGGCCCCACAAGCTCCGAGAGGCTTGGAAGACGCCTCCCTTGAAAGCTGGATTCCCAAGGCTTGTCTGTGTGAATTCCTAGCCCGCTAAAATGAAATTAAGCGACCTAAAGTCGTGCCGAAGTCAAATCGGTCGTCATGGTAATCGAGCGAAACCGAGTGCTTTGACGGTCGCCGTTCGGCCCCACGACCTCCGAGAGGCTTGGAAGAAGCCTCCCCTGAAAGCTGGATTACCACCGATAGTTTGTTTCAAATCTTAGCCCACTAGCTCAAAAGTAAGCGCTAAAAAGTCCTGCCAAAATCACATAGGTCGTCATGTTACAATTTAGTCAATAAAGGCCTACTACTGGAGCGAAACCGAGTGCTTTGACGCTCGCCGTTCGGCCCCACGACCTCCGAGAGACTTGGAGGAGGCCTCCCCTGAAAGCTGGATTCCCACCGATCGTTTGTTTTAAATCTTAGCCCAGTAGCTGAAAAGTAGGCGCTAAAAAGTCCTGCAAAAATCACATAGGTCATCATGTTACAATTTAGTCAATAAAGGCCTACTACTGGACCGAAACTGAGTGCTTTAACGCTCGCCACTCTGCCCCACAGCCGTCCAGAGACTCGGGGGAGGCGTCCCCTGAAAGCTGGATTCCCACCGATCGTTTGTTTCAAATCTTAGCCAACTAGCAGCTCAAAAGTAAGCGCTAAAAAGTCCTGCCAAAATCACATAGGTCGTCATGTTACAATTTAGTCAATAAAGGCCTACTACTGGACCGAAACTGAGTGCTTTAACGCTCGCCACTCTGCCCCACAGCCGTCCAGAGACTCGGGGGAGGCGTCCCCTGAAAGCTGGATTCCCACCGATTGTTTGTTTCAAATCTTAGCCAACTAGCTCAAAAGTAAGCGCTAAAAAGTCATGCCAAAGTCACATAGGTTGTGATGTTACAATTTAGTCAATAAAGGGTTACTACTGGAGCGAAACAGAGTGCTTCGACGCTCGCCGTTCGGCCCCACGAGCTCCGAGAGGCTTGGAAGAGGCCTCCCTTGAAAGCTGGATTCCCAAGGCTTGTCTGTATGAATTCCTAGCCCGCTAGGCTGAAATTAAGCGACCTAAAGTCGTGCCGAAGTCAAATTGGTCGTCATGGTACTCGAGCGAAACTGAGTGCTTTAACGGTCGCCGCTCGCCCACACAGCCGTCCAGAGACTCGGGGGAGGACTCCCCTGAAAGCTGGATTCCCACCCATCGTTTGTTTCAAATCTTAGCGCACTCGGTGAAAAGTAAGCGCTAAAAAGTCCTGCCAAAGTCACATAGGTTGTCATGTTACAATTTAGTCAATAAAGGCCTACTACTGGACCGAAAAAGAGTGCTTTGATGCTCGCCGTTATGCCCCACGACCTCCGAGAGGCTTGGAAGAGGCCTCCCCTGAAAGCTGGATTCCCTCCGATCGTTTGTTTCAAATCTTCGCCCAGTAGCTGAAAAGTAGGCGCTAAAAAGTCCTGCCAAAATCACAAAGGTCGTCATGGTACAATTTAGTCAATAAAGGCCTACTACTGGAGCGAAACTGAGTGCTTTAACGCTCGCCGTTCGGCCCCACAACCTCCGAGAGGCTTGGAAGAAGCCTCCCCTGAAAGCTGGTTTCCCACCGATGGTTTGTTTCAAATCTTAGCCCAGTAGCTGAAAAGTAGGCGCTAAAAAGTCCTGCCAAAATCACATAGGTCATCATGTTACAATTTAGTCAATAAAGGCCTCCTAGTGGACCGAAACCGAGTGCTTTGACGCTCGCCGTTAGGCCCCACGACCTCTGACAGGCTTGGAAATGGCCTCCCCTGAAAGCTGGATTCCCAAGGATTGTCTGTGTGAATTCCTAGCCCGCTAGGCTGAAATTAAGCGACCTAAAGTCGTGCCGAAGTCAAATCGGTCGTCATGGTACTCGAGCGAAACTGAGTGCTTTAAAGCTCGCCGCTCGGCCCCACAGCCATCCAGAGACTCGGGGGAGGACTCCCCTGAAAGCTGGATTCCCACCGTTCGTTTGTTTCAAATCTTAGCGCACTAGGTAAAACGTAAGCGCTAAAAAGTCCTGCCAAAGTCACATAGGTTGTCATGTTACAATTTAGTCAATAAAGGCCTACTACTGGAGCGAAACCGAGTGCTTTGACGCTCGCCGTTCGGGCCCACGACCTCCGAGAGGCTTGGAAGAGGCCTCCCCTGAAAGCTGGATTCCCACCGATCGTTTCTTTCAAATCTTAGCCCAGTAGCTGAAAAGTAGGCGCTAAAAAGTCCTGCCAAAATCACATAGATCGTCATGTTACAATTTAGTCAATAAAGGCCTCCTACTGGACCGAAACTGAGTGCTTTGACGCTCGCCGCTCGGCCCCACAGCCGTCCAGAGACTCGGGGGAGGACTCCCCTGAAAGCTGGATTCCCACCGAACGTTTGTTTCAAATCCTAGCCCAGTAGCTGAAAAGTAGGCGCTAAAAAGTCCTGCCAAAGTCACATAGGTCGTCATGTTACAATTTAGTCAATAAAGGCCTACTACTGGAGAGAAACCAAGTGCTTTGACGCTCGCCGTTCGGCCCCACAACTGTCCAGAGACTCGGGGGAGGCCTCCCCTGAAAGCTGTATTCCCACCGATCGTTTGTTACAAATCTTAGCCCACTAGCTCAAAAGTGAGCGCTAAAAAGTCTTGCCAAATTCACATAGATCGTCATGTTACAATTTAGTCAATAAAGGCCTCCTACTGGACCGAAACTGAGTGCTTTGACGCTCGCCGATAGGCCCCACGACCTCTGAGAGGCTTGGAAGTGGCCTCCCCTGAAAGCTGGATTCCCAAGGATTGTCTGTGTGAATTCCTAGGCCGCTAGGCTGAAATTAAGCGACCTAAAGCCGTGCCGAAGTCAAATCGGTCGTCATGGTACTCGAGCGAAACAGAGTGCTTTAACGCCTGCCGCTCGGCCCCACAGCCGTCCAGAGACTCGGGGGAGGCCTCCCCTGAAAGCTGGATTCCCACCGATCGTTTGTTTTAAATCTTAGCCCACTAGCTCAAACGTAAGCGCTAAAAAGTCCTGCCAAAATCACATAGGTCGTCATGTTACAATTTAGTCAAAAAAGGCCTACTACTGGAGCGAAACCGAGTGCTTTGACGCTCACTGTTCGGCCCCACAGCCGTCCAGAGACTCGGGGGAGGCCTCCCCTGAAAGCCGGATTCCCACCAATCGTTTTTTTCAAATCTTAGCCCACTAGCTCAAAAGTAAGCGCTATAAAGTCCTGCCAAAGTCACATAGGTCGTCATGTTACAATTTAGTCAATAAAGGCCTATTACTGGAGCGAAACCGAGTGCTTTGATGCTCGCCGTTCGGCCTCACAGCCGTCAAGAGACTCGGGGGAGGCCTCCCCTGAAAGCTGGATTCCCACCGATCGTTTGTTTAAAATCTTAGCGCGCTAGCTCAAAAGTAGGCGCTAAAAGGTCCTGCCAAAGTCACATAGGTTGTCATGTTACAATTTAGTCAATAAAGGCCTACTACTGGAGCGAAACAGAGTGCTTTGACGCTCGCCGTTCGGGCCCACGACCTCTGAGAAGCTTGGAAGAGGCCTCCCCTGAAAGCTGGATTCCCACCGATCGTTTGTTTCAAATCTTAGCCCAGTAGCTGAAAAGTAGGCGCTAAAAAGTCCTGCCAAAATCACATTGGTCGTTATGTTACAATTTAGTCAATAAAGGCCTCCTACTGGAACGAAACTGAGTGCTTTAACGCTCGCCGCTCGGCCCCACAGCTGTCCAGAGACTCGGGGGAGGACTCCCCTGAAAGCTGGATTCCCACCGATCGTTTGTTTAAAATCTTAGCGCGCTAGCTCAAACGTAAGCGCTAAAAAGTCCTGCCAAAGTCACATAGGTCGTCATGTTACAATTTAGTCAATAAAGGCCTACTACTGGAGCGAAACCGAGTGCTTTGACGCTCGCCGTTCGGCCCCACAGCCGTCCAGAGACTCGGGGGAGGCCTCCCCTGAAAGCTGGATTCCCACCGATCGTTTGTTTCAAAACTTAGCCCACTAGCTCAAAAGTAAGCGCTAAAACGTTTTGCCAAAATCACATAGGTCGTCATGTTACAATTTAGTCAATAAAGGCCTACTACTGAAGCGAAACCGAGTGCTTTGACGCTCGCCGTTCGGCCCCACAGCCGTCCAGAGACTCGGGGGAGGCCTCCCCTGAAAGCTGGATTCCCACCGATCGTTTGTTTAAAATCTTAGCGCGCTAGCTCAAAAGTAGGCGCTAAAAGGTCCTGCCAAAGTCACATAGGTTGTCATGTTACAATTTAGTCAATAAAGGCCTACTACTGGAGCGAAACAGAGTGCTTTGACGCTCGCCGTTCGGGCCCACGACCTCTGAGAAGCTTGGAAGAGGCCTCCCCTGAAAGCTGGATTCCCACCGATCGTTTGTTTCAAATCTTAGCCCAGTAGCTGAAAAGTAGGCGCTAAAAAGTCCTGCCAAAATCACATTGGTCGTTATGTTACAATTTAGTCAATAAAGGCCTCCTACTGGAACGAAACTGAGTGCTTTAACGCTCGCCGCTCGGCCCCACAGCTGTCCAGAGACTCGGGGGAGGACTCCCCTGAAAGCTGGATTCCCACCGATCGTTTGTTTAAAATCTTAGCGCGCTAGCTCAAAAGTAGGCGCTAAAAGGTCCTGCCAAAGTCACATAGGTTGTCATGTTACAATTTAGTCAATAAAGGCCTACTACTGGAGCGAAACAGAGTGCTTTGACGCTCGCCGTTCGGGCCCACGACCTCTGAGAAGCTTGGAAGAGGCCTCCCCTGAAAGCTGGATTCCCACCGATCGTTTGTTTCAAATCTTAGCCCAGTAGCTGAAAAGTAGGCGCTAAAAAGTCCTGCCAAAATCACATTGGTCGTTATGTTACAATTTAGTCAATAAAGGCCTCCTACTGGAACGAAACTGAGTGCTTTAACGCTCGCCGCTCGGCCCCACAGCTGTCCAGAGACTCGGGGGAGGACTCCCCTGAAAGCTGGATTCCCACCGATCGTTTGTTTCAAATCTTAGCGCACTAGGTCAAAAGTAAGCGCTAAAAAGTCCTGCCAAAGTCACATAGGTTGTCATGTTACAATTTAGTCAATAAAGGCCTACTACTGGAGCGAAACCGAGTGCTTTGACGCTCGCCCTTCGGGCCCACGACCTCCGAGAGGGTTCGAAGATGCCTCCCCTGAAAGCTGGATTCCCACCGATCGTTTGTTTCTAATCTTAGCCCAGTAGCTGAAAAGTAGGCACTAAAAAGTCCTGCCAAAATCACATAGGTCGTCATGTTACAATTTAGTCAATAAAGCCCTACTACTGGAGAGAAACTGAGTGCTTTGACGCTCGCCGTTCGGCCCCACAGCCGTCCAGAGACTCGGGGGAGGCCTCCCCTGAAAGCTGGATTCCCACCGATCTTTTATTTCAAATCTTAGCCCGCTAACTAAAAAGTAAGCGCGGAAAAGTCCTGCCAAAGTCACATAGGTCGTCATGTTACAATTTAGTCAAGAAAGACCTACTACTGGAGCGAAACCGAGTGCTTTAACGCTCGCCGCTCGACCCCACAGCCGTCCAGAGACTCGGGGGAGGCTTCCCCTGAAAGCTGGATTCCCACCGATAGTTTGTTTCAAATCTTAGCCCACTAGCTCAGAAGTAAGCGCTAAAAAGTCCTGCCAAAGTCACATAGGTTGTCATGTTACAATTTAGTCAAAAAAGGCCTACTACTGGAGCGAAACCGATTGCTTTGACGCTCGCCGTTCGGACCCACAACCTCCGAGAGGCTTGGAAGAGGCCTCCCCTGAAAGCTGGATTCCCACCGATCGTTTGTTTCAAATCTTAGCCTTGTAGCTGAAAAGTAGGCGCTAAAATGTCCTGCCAAAATCACATAGGTCGTCAGGTTACAATTTACTCAATAAAGGCCTACAACTGGAGAGAAACCGAGTGCTTTGTCGCTCGCCGTTCGGCCCCACAGCCGTCCTGAGACTCGGGGGAGGCCTCCCCTGAAAGCTGGATTCCCACCGATCGTTTGTTTCAAATCTTAGCCCACTAGCTCAAAAGTAAGCGCTATAAAGTCCTGCCAAAGTCACATAGGTTGTCATGTTACAATTTAGTCAATAAAGGCCTATTACTGGAGCAAAACCGAGTGCTTTGACGCTCGCCGTTCGGCCCCATGACCTCCGAGAGGCTTGGAAGAGGCCTCCCCTGAAAGCTGGATTCCCACCGATCGTTTGTTATAAAACTTAGCCCACTAGCTCAAAAGTAAGCGCTAAAACGTTCTGCCAAAATCACATAGGTCGTCATGTTACAATTTAGTCAAAAAAAGGCCTACTACTGGAGCGAAACCGAGTGCTTTGACGCTCACTGTTCGGCCCCACAGCCGTCCAGAGACTCGGGGGAGGCCTCCCCTGAAAGCCGGATTCCCACCGATCGTTTTTTTCAAATCTTAGCCCACTAGCTCAAAAGTAAGCGCTATAAAGTCCTGCCAAAGTCACATAGGTCGTCATGTTACAATTTAGTCAATAAAGGCCTATTACTGGAGCGAAACCGAGTGCTTTGATGCTCGCCGTTCGGCCTCACAGCCGTCCAGAGACTCGGGGGAGGCCTCCCCTGAAAGCTGCTTTCCCCCCGATCGTTTGTTTCAAATCTTAGCCCACTGGCTCAAAAGTAAGCGCTAAAAAGTCCTGCCAAAGTCACATAGGTTGTCATGTTACAATTTAGTCAATAAAGGCCTATTACTGGAGCAAAACAGAGTGCTTTGACGCTCGCCGTTCGGCCCCACGAGCTCCGAGAGGCTTGGAAGAGGCCTCCCTTGAAAGCTGGATTCCCAAGGCTTGTCTGTGTGAATTGCTAGCCCGCTAGGCTGAAACTAAGCGACCTAAAGTCGTTCCGAAGTCAAATCGGTCGTCATGGTACTCGAGCGAAACTGAGTGCTTTAACGCTCGCCGCTCGGCCCCACAGCCATCCAGAGACTCGGGGGAGGCCTCCCCTGAAAGCTGCTTTCCCCCCGATCGTTTGTTTCAAATCTTAGCCCACTGGCTCAAAAGTAAGCGCTAAAAAGTCCTGCCAAAATCACATAGGTCGTCATGTTACAATTTACTCAATAAAGGCCTACTACTGGAGAGAAACCGAGTGCTTTGATGCTCGCCGTTCGGCCTCACAGCCGTCCAGAGACTCGGGGGAGGCCTCCCCTGAAAGCTGGATTCCCACCGATCGTTTGTTTCAAATCTTAGCCCACCACCTCAAACGTAAGCGCTAAAAAGTCCTGCCAAAGTCACATAGGTCGTCATGTTACAATTTAGTCAATAAAGGCCTACTACTGGAGCGAAACCGAGTGCTTTGACGCTCGCCGTTCGGCCCCACAGCCGTCCAGAGACTCGGGGGAGGCCTCCCCTGAAAGCTGGATTCCCACCGATCGTTTGTTTTAAATCTTAGCCCACTAGCTCAAAAGTAAGCGCTATAAAGTCCTGCCAAAGTCACATAGGTCGTCATGTTACAATTTAGTCAATAAAGGCCTACTAATGGAGCAAAACCGAGTGCTTTGACGCTCGCCGTTCGGCCCCACGAGCTCCGAGAGGCTTGGAAGAGGCCTCCCTTGAAAGCTGGATTCCCAAGGCTTGTCTGTGTGAATTCCTAGCCCGCTAGGCTGAAATTAAGCGACCTAAAGTCGTGCCGAAGTCAAATCGGTCGTCATGGTAATCGAGCGAAACCGAGTGCTTTGACGGTCGCCGTTCGGCCCCACGACCTCCGAGAGGCTTGGAAGAGGCCTCACCTGAAAGCTGGATTCCCACCGATCGTTTGTTTCCAATCTTAGCCCATTAGCTGAAAAGTAGGCGCTAAAAAGTCCTGCCAAAATCACATAGGTCGTCATGTTACAATTTAGTCAATAAAGGCCTACTACTGGAGAGAAACCGAGTGCTTTGACGCTCGCCGTTCGGCCCCACAGCCGTCCTGAGACTCGGGGGAGGCCTCCCCTGAAAGCTGGATTCCCACCGATCGTTTGTTTCAAATCTTAGCCCAGTAGCTGAAAAGTAGGCGCTAAAAAGTCCTGCCAAAATCACATAGGTCGTCACGTTACAATTTAGTAAATAAAGAAGTCCTACTGGACCGAAACTGAGTGCTTTTACGCTTGCCGCTCGGCCCCACAGCCGTCCAGAGACTCGGGGGAGGCCTCCCCTGAAAGCTGGATTCCCACCGATCGTTTGTTTCAAATCTTAGCCCACTAGCTCAAACGTAAGCGCTAAAAAGTCCTGCCAAAGTCACATAGGTCGTCATGTTACAATTTAGTCAATAAAGGCCTACTACTGGAGCGAAACCGAGTGCTTTGACGCTCGCCATTCGGGCGCACGACCTCCGAGAGGCTTGGAAGAGGCCTCCCCTGAAAGCTGGATTCCCACCGATCGTTTGTTTCAAATCTTAGCCCACTAGCTCAAAAGTAGGCGATAAAACGTCCTGCCAAAGTCACATAGGTCGTCACGTTACAATTTAGTCAATAAAGGCCTACTACTGGAGAGTAACTGAGTGCTTTGACGCTCGCCGTTCGGCCCCACAGCCGTCCAGAGACTCGGGGGAGGCCTCCCCTGAAAGCTGGATTCCCACCGATCTTTTATTTCAAATCTTAGCCCACTAATTCAAAAGTAAGCGCTAAAAAGTCCTGCCAAAATCACATAGGTCGTCATGTTACAATTTAGTCAAGAAAGACCTACTACTGGAGCGAAACCGAGTGCTTTAACGCTCGCCGCTCGGCCCCACAGCCGTCCAGAGACTCGGGGGAGGCCTCCCCTGAAAGCTGGATTCCCACCGATAGTTTGTTTCAAATCTTAGCCCACTAGTTCAAAAGTAAGCGCTAAAACGTCCTGCCAAAGTCACATAGGTTGTCATGTTACAATTTAGTCAATAAAGGCCTACGACTGGAGAGAAACCGATTGCTTTGACGCTCGCCGTTCGGACCCACGACCTCCGAGAGGCTTGGAAGAGGCCTCCCCTGAAAGCTGGATTCCCACCGATCGTTTGTTTCAAATCTTAGCCCACTAGCTCAAAAGTAAGCGCTATAAAGTCCTGCCAAAGTCACATAGGTCGTCATGTTACAATTTACTCAATAAAGGCCTACAACTGGAGAGAAACCGAGTGCTTTGACGCTCGCCGTTCGGCCCCACAGCCGTCCTGAGACTCGGGGGAGGCCTCCCCTGAAAGCTGGATTCCCACCGATCGTTTGTTTCAAATCTTAGCCCACTAGCTCAAAAGTAAGCGCTATAAAGTCCTGCCAAAGTCTCATAGGTTGTCATGTTACAATTTAGTCAATAAAGGCCTATTACTGGAGCAAAACCGAGTGCTTTGACGCTCGCCGTTCGGCCCCACGAGCTCAGAGAGGCTTGGAAGAGGCCTCCCTTGAAAGCTGGATTCCCAAGGCTTGTCTGTGTGAATTCCTAGCCCGCTAGGCTGAAACTAAGCGACCTAAAGCCGTGCCGAAGTCAAATCGGTCGTCATGGTACTCGAGCGAAACTGAGTGCTTTAATGCTCGCCGCTCGGCCCCACAGCCGTCCAGAGACTCGGGGTAGGCCTCCTCTGAAAGCTGCATTCCCACCGATCGTTTGTTACAAATCTTAGCCCACTGGCACAAAAGTAAGCGCTAAAAAGTCCTGCCAAAGTCACAAAGTTTGTCATTGTACAATTTAGTCAAAAAAGGCCTACGACTGGAGCGAAACAGAGTGCTTTGACGGTCGCCGTTCGGCCCCATGACCTCCGAGAGGCTTGGAAGAGGCCTCCCCTGAAAGCTGGATTCCCACCGATCGTTTGTTTCAAATCTTAGCCCAGTAGCTGAAAAGTAGGCGCTAAAAAGTCCTGCCAAAATCACATAGGTCGTCATGTTACAATTTACTCAATAAAGGCCTACTACTGGAGAGAAACCGAGTGCTTTGATGCTCGCCGTTCGGCCTCACAGCCGTCCAGAGACTCGGGGGAGGCCTCCCCTGAAAGCTGGATTCCCACCGATCGTTTGTTTCAAATCTTAGCCCACTACCTCAAACGTAAGCGCTAAAACGTCCTGCCAAAGTCACATAGGTCGTCATGTTACAATTTAGTCAATAAAGGCCTACTACTGGAGCGAAACCGAGTGCTTTGACGCTCGCCGTTCGGCCCCACAGCCGTCCAGAGACTCGGGGGAGGCCTCCCCTGAAAGCTGGATTCCCACCGATCGTTTGTTTCAAAACTTAGCCCACTAGCTCAAAAGTAAGCGCTAAAACGTTCTGCCAAAATCACATAGGTCGTCATGTTACAATTTAGTCAATAAAGGCCTACTAATGGAGCGAAACCGAGTGCTTTGACGCTCGCCGTTCGGCCCCACGAGCTCCGAGAGGCTTGGAAGAGGCCTCCCTTGAAAGCTGGATTCCCAAGGCTTGTCTGTCTGAATTCCTAGCCCGCTAGGCTGAAATTAAGCGACCTAAAGTCGTGCCAAAGTCAAATCGGTCGTCATGGTAATCGAGCGAAACCGAGTGCTTTGACGGTCGCCGTTCGGCCCCACGACCTCCGAGAGGCTTGGAAGAGGCCTCCCCTGAAAGCTGGATTCCCACCGATAGTTTGTTTCAAATCTAAGCCCACTAGCTCAAAAGTAAGCGCTAAAAAGTCCTGCCAAAGTCACATAGGTTGTCATGTTACAATTTAGTCAAAAAAGGCCTACTACTGGAGCGAAACCGATTGCTTTGACGCTCGCCGTTCGGACCCACAACCTCCGAGAGGCTTGGAAGAGGCCTCCCCTGAAAGCTGGATTCCCACCGATCGTTTGTTTCAAATCTTAGCCTTGTAGCTGAAAAGTAGGCGCTAAAAAGTCCTGCCAAAATCACATAGGTCGTCATGTTACAATTTACTCAATAAAGGCCTACAACTGGAGAGAAACCGAGTGCTTTGTCGCTCGCCGTTCGGCCCCACAGCCGTCCTGAGACTCGGGGGAGGCCTCCCCTGAAAGCTGGATTCCCACCGATCGTTTGTTTCAAATCTTAGCCCACTAGCTCAAAAGTAAGCGCTATAAAGTCCTGCCAAAGTCACATAGGTTGTCATGTTACAATTTAGTCAATAAAGGCCTATTACTGGAGCAAAACAGAGTGCTTTGACGCTCGCCGTTCGGCCCCATGACCTCCGAGAGGCTTGGAAGAGGCCTCCCCTGAAAGCTGGATTCCCACCGATCGTTTGTTTCAAAACTTAGCGCACTAGCTCAAAAGTAAGCGTTAAAACCTTCTGCCAAAATCACATAGGTCGTCATGTTACAATTTAGTCAAAAAAAGGCCTACTACTGGAGCGAAACCGAGTGCTTTGACGCTCACTGTTCGGCCCCACAGCCGTCCAGCGACTCGGGGGAGGCCTCCCCTTAAAGCCGGATTCCCACCGATCGTTTTTTTCAAATCTTAGCCCACTAGCTCAAAAGTAAGCGCTATAAAGTCCTGCCAAAGTCACATAGGTCGTCATGTTACAATTTAGTCAATAAAGGCCTATTACTGGAGCAAAACCGAGTGCTTTGACGCTCGCCGTTCGGCCCCACAGCCGTCCTGAGACTCGGGGGAGGCCTCCCCTGAAAGCTGGATTCCCACCGATCGTTTGTTTCAAATCTTAGCCCACTAGCTCAAAAGTAAGCGCTATAAAGTCCTGCCAAAGTCACATAGGTCGTCATGTAACAATTTAGTCAAAGGCCTATTACTGGAGCAAAACCGAGTGCTTTGACGCTCGCCGTTCGGCCCCACAGCCGTCAAGAGACTCGGGGGAGGCCTCCCCTGAAAGCTGGATTCCCACCGATCGTTTGTTTAAAATCTTAGCGCGCTAGCTCAAAAGTAGGCGCTAAAAGGTCCTGCCAAAGTCACATAGGTTGTCATGTTACAATTTAGTCAATAAAGGCCTACTACTGGAGCGAAACAGAGTGCTTTGACGCTCGCCGTTCGGGCCCACGACCTCTGAGAAGCTTGGAAGAGGCCTCCCCTGAAAGCTGGATTCCCACCGATCGTTTGTTTCAAATCTTAGCCCAGTAGCTGAAAAGTAGGCGCTAAAAAGTCCTGCCAAAATCACATTGGTCGTTATGTTACAATTTAGTCAATAAAGGCCTCCTACTGGAACGAAACTGAGTGCTTTAATGCTCGCCGCTCGGCCCCACAGCTGTCCAGAGACTCGGGGGAGGACTCCCCTGAAAGCTGGATTCCCACCGATCGTTTGTTTCAAATCTTAGCGCACTAGGTCAAAAGTAAGCGCTAAAAAGTCCTGCCAAAGTCACATAGGTTGTCATGTTACAATTTAGTCAATAAAGGCCTACTACTGGAGCGAAACCGAGTGCTTTGACGCTCGCCCTTCGGGCCCACGACCTCCGAGAGGGTTCGAAGATGCCTCCCCTGAAAGCTGGATTCCCACCGATCGTTTGTTTCTAATCTTAGCCCAGTAGCTGAAAAGTAGGCGCTAAAAAGTCCTGCCAAAATCACATAGGTCGTCATGTTACAATTTAGTCAATAAAGCCCTACTACTGGAGAGAAACTGAGTGCTTTGACGCTCGCCGTTCGGCCCCACAGCCGTCCAGAGACTCGGGGGAGGCCTCCCCTGAAAGCTGGATTCCCACCGATCTTTTATTTCAAATCTTAGCCCGCTAACTAAAAAGTAAGCGCGGAAAAGTCCTGCCAAAGTCACATAGGTCGTCATGTTACAATTTAGTCAAGAAAGACCTACTACTGGAGCGAAACCGAGTGCTTTAACGCTCGCCGCTCGGCCCCACAGCCGTCCAGAGACTCGGGGGAGGCTTCCCCTGAAAGCTGGATTCCCACCGATAGTTTGTTTCAAATCTTAGCCCACTAGCTCAGAAGTAAGCGCTAAAAAGTCCTGCCAAAGTCACATAGGTTGTCATGTTACAATTTAGTCAAAAAAGGCCTACTACTGGAGCGAAACCGATTGCTTTGACGCTCGCCGTTCGGACCCACAACCTCCGAGAGGCTTAGAAGAGGCCTCCCCTGAAAGCTGGATTCCCACCGATCGTTTGTTTCAAATCTTAGCCTTGTAGCTGAAAAGTAGGCGCTAAAAAGTCCTGCCAAAATCACATAGGTCGTCATGTTACAATTTACTCAATAAAGGCCTACAACTGGAGAGAAACCGAGTGCTTTGTCGCTCGCCGTTCGGCCCCACAGCCGTCCTGAGACTCGGGGGAGGCCTCCCCTGAAAGCTGGATTCCCACCGATCGTTTGTTTCAAATCTTAGCCCACTAGCTCAAAAGTAAGCGCTATAAAGTCCTGCCATAGTCACATAGGTCGTCATGTTACAATTTAGTCAATAAAGGCCTATTATTGGAGCTAAACCGAGTGCTTTGACGCTCGCAGTTCGGCCCCACGAGCTCCGAGAGGCTTGGAAGAGGCCTCCCTTAAAAGCTGGATTCCCAAGGCTTGTCTGTGTGAATTCCTAGCCCGCTAAACTGAAACTAAGCGACCTAAAGTTGTGCCGAAGTCAAATTGGTCGTCATGGTACTCGAGCGAAACTGAGTGCTTTAACGCTCGCCGCTTGGCCCCACAGCCGTCCAGAGACTCATGGGAGGCCTCCCCTGAAAGCTGCATTACCACCGATCGTTCGTTTCAAATCTTAGCCCACTGGCTCAAAGGTAAGTTCTAAAAAGTCCTGCCAAAGTCACATAGGTTGTCATGTTACAATTTAGTCAATAAAGGCCTACTACTGGAGCGAAACCGATTGCTTTGACGCTCGCCGTTCGGAACCACTACCTCCGAGAGGCTTGGAAGAGGCCTCCCCTGAAAGCTGGATTCCCACCGATCGTTTGTTTCAAATCTTAGCCCAGTAGCTGAAAAGTAGGCGCTAAAAAGTCCTGCCAAAATCACATAGGTTGTCATGTTACAATTTACTCAATAAAGGCCTACAACTGGAGAGAAACCGAGTGCTTTGACGCTCGCCGTTCGGCCCCACAGCCGTCCTGAGACTCGGGGGAGGCCTCCCCTGAAAGCTGGATTCCCACCGATCGTTTGTTTCAAATCTTAGCCCAGTAGCTGAAAAGTAGGCGCTAAAAAGTCCTGCCAAAATCACATAGGTCGTCATGTTACAATTTACTCAATAAAGGCCTATTACTGGAGCAAAACCGAGTGCTTTGACGCTCGCCGTTCGGCCCCACGAGCTCCGAGAGGCTTGGAAGAGGCCTCCCTTGAAAGCTGGATTCCCAAGGCTTGTCTGTGTGAATTCCTAGCCCGCTAGGCTGAAACTAAGCGACCTAAAGTCGTGCCGAAGTCAAATCGGTCGTCATGGTACTCGAGCGAAACTGAGTGCTTTAACGCTCGCCGCTCGGCCCCTCAGCCGTCCAGAGACTCGGGGTAGGCCTCCTCTGAAAGCTGCATTCCCACCGATCGTTTGTTTCAAATCTTAGCCCACTGGCTCAAAAGTAAGCGCTAAAAAGTCCAGCCAAAGTCACATAGGTTGTCATGTTACAATTTAGTCAATAAAGGCCTAAGACTGGAGCGAAACAGAGTGCTTTGACGGTCGCCGTTCGGCCCCATGACCTCCGAGAGGCTTGGAAGAGGCCTTCCCTGAAACCTGGATTCCCACCGATCGTTTGTTTCAAATCTTAGCCCACTAGCTCAAACGTAAGCGCTAAAAAGTCCTGCCAAAGTCACATAGGTCGTCATGTTACAATTTAGTCAATAAAGGCCTACTACTGGAGCGAAACCGAATGCTTTGACGCTCGCCGTTCGGCCCCACGAGCTCCGAGAGGCTTGGAAGAGGCCTCCCTTGAAAGCTGGATTCCCAAGGCTTGTCTGTGTGAATTCCTAGCCCGCTAGGCTGAAACTAAGTGACCTAAAGTCGTGCCGAAGTCAAATCGGTCGTCATGATACTCGAGCGAAACTGAGTGCTTTAACGCTCGCCGCTCGGCCCCTCAGCCGTCCAGAGACTCGGGGTAGGCCTCCTCTGAAAGCTGCATTCCCACCGATCGTTTGTTTCAAATCTTAGCCCACTGGCTCAAAAGTAAGCGCTAAAACGTTTTGCCAAAATCACATAGGTCGTCATGTTACAATTTAGTCAATAAAGGCCTACTACTGAAGCAAAACCGAGTGCTTTGACGCTCGCCGTTCGGCCCCACAGCCGTCCAGAGACTCGGGGGAGGCCTCCCCTGAAAGCTGGATTCCCACCGATCGTTTGTTTCAAAACTTAGCCCACTAGCTCAAAAGTAAGCGCTAAAACGTTTTGCCAAAATCACATAGGTCGTCATGTTACAATTTAGTCAATAAAGGCCTACTACTGAAGCGAAACCGAGTGCTTTGACGCTCGCCGTTCGGCCCCACAGCCGTCCAGAGACTCGGGGGAGGCCTCCCCTGAAAGCTGGATTCCCACCGATCGTTTTTTTTCAAATCTTAGCCCACTAGCTCAAAAGTAAGCGCTATAAAGTCCTGCCAAAGTCACATAGGTCGTCATGTTACAATTTAGTCAATAAAGGCCTACTAATGGAGCGAAACCGAGTGCTTTGACGCTCGCCGTTCGGCCCCACGAGCTCCGAGAGGCTTGGAAGAGGCCTCCCTTGAAAGCTGGATTCCCAAGGCTTGTCTGTGTGAATTCCTAGCCCGCTAGGCTGAAATTAAGCGACCTAAAGTCGTGCCGAAGTCAAATCGGTCGTCATGGTAATCGAGCGAAACAGAGTGCTTTGACGGTCGCCGTTCGGCCCCACGACCTCCGAGAGGCTTGGAAGAGGCCTCCTCTGAAAGCTGGATTCCCACCGATCGTTTGTTTCAAATCTTAGCCCAGTAGCTGAAAAGTAAGCGCTAAAAAGTCCTGCCAAAGTCACATAGGTTGTCATGTTACAATTTAGTCAAAAAAGGCCTACTACTGGAGCGAAACCGATTGCTTTGACGCTCGCCGTTCGGACCCACAACCTCCGAGAGGCTTGGAAGAGGCCTCCCCTGAAAGCTGGATTCCCACCAATCGTTTGTTTCAAATCTTAGCCCAGTAGCTGAAAAGTAGAAGCTAAAAAGTCCTGCCAAAATCACATAGGTCGTCATGTTACAATTTACTCAATAAAGGCCTACAACTGGAGAGAAACCGAGTGCTTTGACGCTCGCCGTTCGGCCCCACAGCCGTCCTGAGACTCGGGGGAGGCCTCCCCTGAAAGCTGGATTCCCACCGATCGTTTGTTTCAAATCTTAGCCCACTAGCTCAAAAGTAAGCGCTATAAAGTCCTGCCAAAGTCTCATAGGTTGTCGTGTTACAATTTAGTCAATAAAGGCCTATTACTGGAGCAAAACCGAGTGCTTTGACGCTCGCCGTTCGGCCCCACGAGCTCAGAGAGGCTTGGAAGAGGCCTCCCTTGAAAGCTGGATTCCCAAGGCTTGTCTGTGTGAATTCCTAGCCCGCTAGGCTGAAACTAAGCGACCTAAAGCCGTGCCGAAGTCAAATCGGTCGTCATGGTACTCGAGCGAAACTGAGTGCTTTAACGCTCGCCGCTCGGCCCCACAGCCGTCCAGAGACTCGGGGTAGGCCTCCTCTGAAAGCTGCATTCCCACCGATCGTTTGTTACAAATCTTAGCCCACTGGCTCAAAAGTAAGCGCTAAAAAGTCCTGCCAAAGTCACATAGGTTGTCATTGTACAATTTAGTCAAAAAAGGCCTACGACTGGAGCGAAACAGAGTGCTTTGACGGTCGCCGTTCGGCCCCATGACCTCCGAGAGGCTTGGAAGAGGCCTCCCCTGAAAGCTGGATTCCCACCGATCGTTTGTTTCAAATCTTAGCCCAGTAGCTGAAAAGTAGGCGCTAAAAAGTCCTGCCAAAATCACATAGGTCGTCATGTTACAATTTACTCAATAAAGGCCTACTACTGGAGAGAAACCGAGTGCTTTGATGCTCGCCGTTCGGCCTCACAGCCGTCCTGAGACTCGGGGGAGGCCTCCCCTGAAAGCTGGATTCCCACCGATCGTTTGTTTCAAATCTTAGCCCACTAGCTCAAAAGTAAGCGCTATAAAGTCCTGCCAAAGTCACATAGGTTGTCATGTTACAATTTAGTCAATAAAGGCCGATTACTGGAGCAAAACCGAGTGCTTTGACGCTCGCCGTTCGGCCCCATGACCTCCGAGAGGCTTGGAAGAGGCCTCCCCTGAAAGCTGGATTCCCACCGATCGTTTGTTTCAAAACTTAGCCCACTAGCTCAAAAGTAAGCGCTAAAACGTTTTGCCAAAATCACATAGGTCGTCATGTTACAATTTACTCAATAAAGGCCTCCTACTGGAACGAAACTGAGTGCTTTAACGCTCGCCGCTCGGCCCCTCAGCCGTCCAGAGACTCGGGGTAGGCCTCCTCTGAAAGCTGCATTCCCACCGATCGTTTGTTTCAAATCTTAGCCCACTGGCGCAAAAGTAAGCGCTAAAACGTTTTGCCAAAATCACATAGGTCGTCATGTTACAATTTAGTCAATAAAGGCCTACTACTGAAGCAAAACCGAGTGCTTTGACGCTCGCCGTTCGGCCCCACAGCCGTCCAGAGACTCGGGGGAGGCCTCCCCTGAAAGCTGGATTCCCACCGATCGTTTTTTTTCAAATCTTAGCCCACTAGCTCAAACGTAAGCGCTAAAAAGTCCTGCCAAAGTCACATAGGTCGTCATGTTACAATTTAGTCAATAAAGGCCTACTACTGGAGCGAAACCGAGTGCTTTGACGCTCGCCGTTCGGCCCCACAGCCGTCCAGAGACTCGGGGGAGGCCTCCCCTGAAAGCTGGATTCCCACCGATCGTTTGTTTCAAAACTTAGCCCACTAGCTCAAAAGTAAGCGCTAAAACGTTTTGCCAAAATCACATAGGTCGTCATGTTACAATTTAGTCAATAAAGGCCTACTACTGAAGCGAAACCGAGTGCTTTGACGCTCGCCGTTCGGCCCCACAGCCGTCCAGAGACTCGGGGGAGGCCTCCCCTGAAAGCTGGATTCCCACCGATCGTTTTTTTCAAATCTTAGCCCACTAGCTCAAAAGTAAGCGCTATAAAGTCCTGCCAAAGTCACATAGGTCGTCATGTTACAATTTAGTCAATAAAGGCCTACTAATGGAGCGAAACCGAGTGCTTTGACGCTCGCCGTTCGGCCCCACGAGCTCCGAGAGGCTTGGAAGAGGCCTCCCTTGAAAGCTGGATTCCCAAGGCTTGTCTGTGTGAATTCCTAGCCCGCTAGGCTGAAATTAAGCGACCTAAAGTCGTGCCGAAGTCAAATCCGTCGTCATGGTAATCGAGCGAAACCGAGTGCTTTGACGGTCGCCGTTCGGCCCCACGACCTCCGAGAGGCTTGGAAGAGGCCTCCCCTGAAAGCTGGATTCCCACCGATCGTTTGTTTCAAATCTTAGCCCAGTAGCTGAAAAGTAAGCGCTAAAAAGTCCTGCCAAAGTCACATAGGTTGTCATGTTACAATTTAGTCAAAAAAGGCCTACTACTGGAGCGAAACCGATTGCTTTGACGCTCGCCGTTCGGACCCACAACCTCCGAGAGGCTTGGAAGAGGCCTCCCCTGAAAGCTGGATTCCAACCGATCGTTTGTTTCAAATCTTAGCCCAGTAGCTGAAAAGTAGAAGCTAAAAAGTCCTGCCAAAATCACATAGGTCGTCATGTTACAATTTACTCAATAAAGGCCTACAACTGGAGAGAAACCGAGTGCTTTGACGCTCGCCGTTCGGCCCCACAGCCGTCCTGAGACTCGGGGGAGGCCACCCCTGAAAGCTGGATTCCCACCGATCGTTTGTTTCAAATCTTAGCCCACTAGCTCAAAAGTAAGCGCTATAAAGTCCTGCCAAAGTCTCATAGGTTGTCATGTTACAATTTAGTCAATAAAGGCCTATTACTGGAGCAAAACCGAGTGCTTTGACGCTCGCCGTTCGGCCCCACGAGCTCCGAGAGGCTTGGAAGAGGCCTCCCTTGAAAGCTGGATTCCCAAGGCTTGTCTGTGTGAATTCCTAGCCCGCTAGGCTGAAACTAAGCGACCTAAAGCCGTGCCGAAGTCAAATCGGTTGTCATGGTACTCGAGCGAAACTGAGTGCTTTAACGCTCGCCGCTTGGCCCCACAGCCGTCCAGAGACTCGGGGTAGGCCTCCTCTGAAAGCTGCATTCCCACCGATCGTTTGTTACAAATCTTAGCCCACTGGCTCAAAAGTAAGCGCTAAAAAGTCCTGCCAAAGTCACATAGGTTGTCATTGTACAATTTAGTCAAAAAAGGCCTACGACTTGAGCGAAACAGAGTGCTTTGACGGTCGCCGTTCGGCCCCATGACCTCCGAGAGGCTTGGAAGAGGCCTCCCCTGAAAGCTGGATTCCCACCGATCGTTTGTTTCAAATCTTAGCCCAGTAGCTGAAAAGTATGCGCTAAAAAGTCCTGCCAAAATCACATAGGTCGTCATGTTACAATTTACTCAATAAAGGCCTACTACTGGAGAGAAACCGAGTGCTTTGATGCTCGCCGTTCGGCCTCACAGCCGTCCAGAAACTCGGGGGAGGCCTCCCCTGAAAGCTGGATTCCCACCGATCGTTTGTTTCAAATCTTAGCCCACTACCTCAAACGTAAGCGCTAAAAAGTCCTGCCAAAGTCACATAGGTCGTCATGTTACAATTTAGTCAATAAAGGCCTACTACTGGAGCGAAATCGAGTGCTTTGACGCTCGCCGTTCGGCCCCACAGCCGTCCAGAGACTCGGGGGAGGCCTCCCCTGAAAGCTGGATTCCCACCGATCGTTTGTTTCAAAACTTAGCCCACTAGCTCAAAAGTAAGCGCTAAAACGTTCTGCCAAAATCACATAGGTCGTCATGTTACAATTTAGTCAATAAAGGCCTACTACTGGAGCGAAACCGAGTGCTTTGACGCTCGCCGTTCGGCCCCACAGCCGTCCAGAGACTCGGGGGAGGCCTCCCCTGAAAGCTGGATTCCCACCGATCGTTTGTTTCAAATCTTAGCCCACTAGCTCAAAAGTAAGCGCTATAAAGTCCTGCCAAAGTCACATAGGTCGTCATGTTACAATTTAGTCAATAAAGGCCTACTAATGGAGCGAAACCGAGTGCTTTGACGCTCGCCGTTCGGCCCCACGAGCTCCGAGAGGCTTGGAAGAGGCCTCCCTTGAAAGCTGGATTCCCAAGGCTTGTCTGTCTGAATTCCTAGCCCGCTAGGCTGAAATTAAGCGACCTAAAGTCGTGCCAAAGTCAAATCGGTCGTCATGGTAATCGAGCGAAACCGAGTGCTTTGACGGTCGCCGTTCGGCCCCACGACCTCCGAGAGGCTTGGAAGAGGCCTCCCCTGAAAGCTGGATTCCCACCGATAGTTTGTTTCAAATCTAAGCCCACTAGCTCAAAAGTAAGCGCTAAAAAGTCCTGCCAAAGTCACATAGGTTGTCATGTTACAATTTAGTCAAAAAAGGCCTACTACTGGAGCGAAACCGATTGCTTTGACGCTCGCCGTTCGGACCCACAACCTCCGAGAGGCTTGGAAGAGGCCTCCCCTGAAAGCTGGATTCCCACCGATCGTTTGTTTCAAATCTTAGCCTTGTAGCTGAAAAGTAGGCGCTAAAAAGTCCTGCCAAAATCACATAGGTCGTCATGTTACAATTTACTCAATAAAGGCCTACAACTGGAGAGAAACCGAGTGCTTTGTCGCTCGCCGTTCGGCCCCACAGCCGTCCTGAGACTCGGGGGAGGCCTCCCCTGAAAGCTGGATTCCCACCGATCGTTTGTTTCAAATCTTAGCCCACTAGCTCAAAAGTAAGCGCTATAAAGTCCTGCCAAAGTCACATAGGTTGTCATGTTACAATTTAGTCAATAAAGGCCTATTACTGGAGCAAAACCGAGTGCTTTGACGCTCGCCGTTCGGCCCCACGAGCTCCGAGAGGCTTGGAAGAGGCCTCCCTTGAAAGCTGGATTCCCAAGGCTTGTCTGTGTGAATTCCTAGCCCGCTAGGCTGAAACTAAGCGACCTAAAGTCGTGCCGAAGTCAAATCGGTCGTCATGGTACTCGAGCGAAACTGAGTGCTTTAACGCTCGCCGCTCGGCCCCACAGCCGTCCAGAGACTCGGGGTAGGCCTCCTCTGAAAGCTGCATTCCCACCGATCGTTTGTTACAAATCTTAGCCCACTGGCTCAAAAGTAAGCGCTAAAAAGTCCTGCCAAAGTCACATAGGTTGTCATGTTACAATTTAGTCAATAAAGGCCTACGACTGGAGCGAAACAGAGTGCTTTGACGGTCGCCGTTCGGCCCCATGACCTCCGAGAGGCTTGGAAGAGGCCTCCCCTGAAAGCTGGATTCCCACCGATCGTTTGTTTCAAAACTTAGCCCACTAGCTCAAAAGTAAGCGCTAAAACGTTCTGCCAAAATCACATAGGTCGTCATGTTACAATTTAGTCAAAAAAAGGCCTACTACTGGAGCAAAACCGAGTGCTTTGACGCTCACTGTTCGGCCCCACAGCCGTCCAGAGACTCGGGGGAGGCCTCCCCTGAAAGCCGGATTCTCACCGATCGTTTTTTTCAAATCTTAGCCCACTAGCTCAAAAGTAAGCGCTATAAAGTCCTGCCAAAGTCACATAGGTCGTCATGTTACAATTTAGTCAATAAAGGCCTACTAATGGAGCGAAACCGAGTGCTTTGACGCTCGCCGTTCGGCCCCACGAGCTCCGAGAGGCTTGGAAGAGGCCTCCCTTGAAAGCTGGATTCCCAAGGCTTGTCTGTGTGAATTCCAAGCCCGCTAGGCTGAAATTAAGCGACCTAAAGTCGTGCCGAAGTCAAATCGGTCGTCATGGTAATCGAGCGAAACCGAGTGCTTTGACGGTCGCCGTTCGGCCCCACGACCTCCGAGAGGCTTGAAAGAGGCCTCCCCTGAAAGCTGGATTCCCACCGATCGTTTGTTTCAAATCTTAGCCCACTAGCTCAAAAGTAGGCGCTAAAAAGTCCTGCCAAAGTCACATAGGTCGTCACGTTACAATTTAGTCAATATAGTCCTACTACTGGAGAGAAACCGAGTGCTTTGTCGCTCGCCGTTCGGCCCCACAGCTGTCCAGAGACTCGGGGGAGGCCTCCAGTGAAAGATGGATTCCCAGCGATCGTTTGTTTCAAATCTTAGCGCAGTAGCTCAAAAGTAGGCGCTAAAAGGTCCTGCCAAAGTCACATAGGTTGTCATGTTACAATTTAGTCAATAAAGGCCTACTACTGGAGCGAAACAGAGTGCTTTGACGCTCGCCGTTCGGGCCCACGACCTCTGAGAAGCTTGGAAGAGGCCTCCCCTGAAAGCTGGATTCCCACCGATCGTTTGTTTCAAATCTTAGCCCAGTAGCTGAAAAGTAGGCGCTAAAAAGTCCTTCCAAAATCACATAGGTCGTCATGTTACAATTTAGTCAATAAAGGCCTCCTACTGGAACGAAACTGAGTGCTTTAACGCTCGCCGCTCGGCCCCTCAGCCGTCCAGAGACTCGGGGTAGGCCTCCTCTGAAAGCTGCATTCCCACCGATCGTTTGTTTCAAATCTTAGCCCACTGGCGCAAAAGTAAGCGCTAAAACGTTTTGCCAAAATCACATAGGTCGTCATGTTACAATTTAGTCAAAAAAGGCCTACGACTGGAGCGAAACAGAGTGCTTTGACGGTCGCCGTTCGGCCCCATGACCTCCGAGAGGCTTGGAAGAGGCCTCCCCTGAAAGCTGGATTCCCACCGATCGTTTGTTTCAAATCTTAGCCCAGTAGCTGAAAAGTATGCGCTAAAAAGTCCTGCCAAAATCACATAGGTCGTCATGTTACAATTTACTCAATAAAGGCCTACTACTGGAGAGAAACCGAGTGCTTTGATGCTCGCCGTTCGGCCTCACAGCCGTCCAGAAACTCGGGGGAGGCCTCCCCTGAAAGCTGGATTCCCACCGATCGTTTGTTTCAAATCTTAGCCCACTACCTCAAACGTAAGCGCTAAAAAGTCCTGCCAAAGTCACATAGGTCGTCATGTTACAATTTAGTCAATAAAGGCCTACTACTGGAGCGAAATCGAGTGCTTTGACGCTCGCCGTTCGGCCCCACAGCCGTCCAGAGACTCGGGGGAGGCCTCCCCTGAAAGCTGGATTCCCACCGATCGTTTGTTTCAAAACTTAGCCCACTAGCTCAAAAGTAAGCGCTAAAACGTTCTGCCAAAATCACATAGGTCGTCATGTTACAATTTAGTCAATAAAGGCCTACTACTGGAGCGAAACCGAGTGCTTTGACGCTCGCCGTTCGGCCCCACAGCCGTCCAGAGACTCGGGGGAGGCCTCCCCTGAAAGCTGGATTCCCACCGATCGTTTGTTTCAAATCTTAGCCCACTAGCTCAAAAGTAAGCGCTATAAAGTCCTGCCAAAGTCACATAGGTCGTCATGTTACAATTTAGTCAATAAAGGCCTACTAATGGAGCGAAACCGAGTGCTTTGACGCTCGCCGTTCGGCCCCACGAGCTCCGAGAGGCTTGGAAGAGGCCTCCCTTGAAAGCTGGATTCCCAAGGCTTGTCTGTCTGAATTCCTAGCCCGCTAGGCTGAAATTAAGCGACCTAAAGTCGTGCCAAAGTCAAATCGGTCGTCATGGTAATCGAGCGAAACCGAGTGCTTTGACGGTCGCCGTTCGGCCCCACGACCTCCGAGAGGCTTGGAAGAGGCCTCCCCTGAAAGCTGGATTCCCACCGATAGTTTGTTTCAAATCTAAGCCCACTAGCTCAAAAGTAAGCGCTAAAAAGTCCTGCCAAAGTCACATAGGTTGTCATGTTACAATTTAGTCAAAAAAGGCCTACTACTGGAGCGAAACCGATTGCTTTGACGCTCGCCGTTCGGACCCACAACCTCCGAGAGGCTTGGAAGAGGCCTCCCCTGAAAGCTGGATTCCCACCGATCGTTTGTTTCAAATCTTAGCCTTGTAGCTGAAAAGTAGGCGCTAAAAAGTCCTGCCAAAATCACATAGGTCGTCATGTTACAATTTACTCAATAAAGGCCTACAACTGGAGAGAAACCGAGTGCTTTGTCGCTCGCCGTTCGGCCCCACAGCCGTCCTGAGACTCGGGGGAGGCCTCCCCTGAAAGCTGGATTCCCACCGATCGTTTGTTTCAAATCTTAGCCCACTAGCTCAAAAGTAAGCGCTATAAAGTCCTGCCAAAGTCACATAGGTTGTCATGTTACAATTTAGTCAATAAAGGCCTATTACTGGAGCAAAACCGAGTGCTTTGACGCTCGCCGTTCGGCCCCACGAGCTCCGAGAGGCTTGGAAGAGGCCTCCCTTGAAAGCTGGATTCCCAAGGCTTGTCTGTGTGAATTCCTAGCCCGCTAGGCTGAAACTAAGCGACCTAAAGTCGTGCCGAAGTCAAATCGGTCGTCATGGTACTCGAGCGAAACTGAGTGCTTTAACGCTCGCCGCTCGGCCCCACAGCCGTCCAGAGACTCGGGGTAGGCCTCCTCTGAAAGCTGCATTCCCACCGATCGTTTGTTACAAATCTTAGCCCACTGGCTCAAAAGTAAGCGCTAAAAAGTCCTGCCAAAGTCACATAGGTTGTCATGTTACAATTTAGTCAATAAAGGCCTACGACTGGAGCGAAACAGAGTGCTTTGACGGTCGCCGTTCGGCCCCATGACCTCCGAGAGGCTTGGAAGAGGCCTCCCCTGAAAGCTGGATTCCCACCGATCGTTTGTTTCAAAACTTAGCCCACTAGCTCAAAAGTAAGCGCTAAAACGTTCTGCCAAAATCACATAGGTCGTCATGTTACAATTTAGTCAAAAAAAGGCCTACTACTGGAGCAAAACCGAGTGCTTTGACGCTCACTGTTCGGCCCCACAGCCGTCCAGAGACTCGGGGGAGGCCTCCCCTGAAAGCCGGATTCTCACCGATCGTTTTTTTCAAATCTTAGCCCACTAGCTCAAAAGTAAGCGCTATAAAGTCCTGCCAAAGTCACATAGGTCGTCATGTTACAATTTAGTCAATAAAGGCCTACTAATGGAGCGAAACCGAGTGCTTTGACGCTCGCCGTTCGGCCCCACGAGCTCCGAGAGGCTTGGAAGAGGCCTCCCTTGAAAGCTGGATTCCCAAGGCTTGTCTGTGTGAATTCCAAGCCCGCTAGGCTGAAATTAAGCGACCTAAAGTCGTGCCGAAGTCAAATCGGTCGTCATGGTAATCGAGCGAAACCGAGTGCTTTGACGGTCGCCGTTCGGCCCCACGACCTCCGAGAGGCTTGAAAGAGGCCTCCCCTGAAAGCTGGATTCCCACCGATCGTTTGTTTCAAATCTTAGCCCACTAGCTCAAAAGTAGGCGCTAAAAAGTCCTGCCAAAGTCACATAGGTCGTCACGTTACAATTTAGTCAATATAGTCCTACTACTGGAGAGAAACCGAGTGCTTTGTCGCTCGCCGTTCGGCCCCACAGCTGTCCAGAGACTCGGGGGAGGCCTCCAGTGAAAGATGGATTCCCAGCGATCGTTTGTTTCAAATCTTAGCGCAGTAGCTCAAAAGTAGGCGCTAAAAGGTCCTGCCAAAGTCACATAGGTTGTCATGTTACAATTTAGTCAATAAAGGCCTACTACTGGAGCGAAACAGAGTGCTTTGACGCTCGCCGTTCGGGCCCACGACCTCTGAGAAGCTTGGAAGAGGCCTCCCCTGAAAGCTGGATTCCCACCGATCGTTTGTTTCAAATCTTAGCCCAGTAGCTGAAAAGTAGGCGCTAAAAAGTCCTTCCAAAATCACATAGGTCGTCATGTTACAATTTAGTCAATAAAGGCCTCCTACTGGAACGAAACTGAGTGCTTTAACGCTCGCCGCTCGGCCCCTCAGCCGTCCAGAGACTCGGGGTAGGCCTCCTCTGAAAGCTGCATTCCCACCGATCGTTTGTTTCAAATCTTAGCCCACTGGCGCAAAAGTAAGCGCTAAAACGTTTTGCCAAAATCACATAGGTCGTCATGTTACAATTTAGTCAATAAAGGCCTACTACTGAAGCAAAACCGAGTGCTTTGACGCTCGCCGTTCGGCCCCACAGCCGTCCAGAGACTCGGGGGAGGCCTCCCCTGAAAGCTGGATTCCCACCGATCGTTTTTTTTCAAATCTTAGCCCACTAGCTCAAACGTAAGCGCTAAAAAGTCCTGCCAAAGTCACATAGGTCGTCATGTTACAATTTAGTCAATAAAGGCCTACTACTGGAGCGAAACCGAGTGCTTTGACGCTCGCCGTTCGGCCCCACAGCCGTCCAGAGACTCGGGGGAGGCCTCCCCTGAAAGCTGGATTCCCACCGATCGTTTGTTTCAAAACTTAGCCCACTAGCTCAAAAGTAAGCGCTAAAACGTTTTGCCAAAATCACATAGGTCGTCATGTTACAATTTAGTCAATAAAGGCCTACTACTGAAGCAAAACCGAGTGCTTTGACGCTCGCCGTTCGGCCCCACAGCCGTCCAGAGACTCGGGGGAGGCCTCCCCTGAAAGCTGGATTCCCACCGATCGTTTTTTTCAAATCTTAGCCCACTAGCTCAAACGTAAGCGCTAAAAAGTCCTGCCAAAGTCACATAGGTCGTCATGTTACAATTTAGTCAATAAAGGCCTACTACTGGAGCAAAAGCGAGTGCTTTGACGCTCGCCGTTCGGCCCCACAGCCGTCCAGAGACTCGGGGGAGGCCTCCCCTGAAAGCTGGATTCCCACCGATCGTTTGTTTCAAATCTTAGCCCACTAGCTCAAAAGTAAGCGCTATAAAGTCCTGCCAAAGTCACATAGGTCGTCATGTTACAATTTAGTCAATAAAGGCCTACTAATGGAGCGAAACCGAGTGCTTTGACGCTCGCCGTTCGGCCCCACGAGCTCCGAGAGGCTTGGAAGAGGCCTCCCTTGAAAGCTGGATTCCCAAGGCTTGTCTGTCTGAATTCCTAGCCCGCTAGGCTGAAATTAAGCGACCTAAAGTCGTGCCGAAGTCAAATCGGTCGTCATGGTAATCGAGCGAAACCGAGTGCTTTGACGGTCGCCGTTCGGCCCCACGACCTCCGAGAGGCTTGGAAGAAGCCTCCCCTGAAAGCTGGATTACCACCGATAGTTTGTTTCAAATCTAAGCCCACTAGCTCAAAAGTAAGCGCTAAAAAGTCCTGCCAAAGTCACATAGGTTGTCATGTTACAATTTAGTCAAAAAAGGCCTACTACTGGAGCGAAACCGATTGCTTTGACGCTCGCCGTTCGGACCCACAACCTCCGAGAGGTCTACTACTGAAGCAAAACCGAGTGCTTTGACGCTCGCCGTTCGGCCCCACAGCCGTCCAGAGACTCGGGGGAGGCCTCCCCTGAAAGCTGGATTCCCACCGATCGTTTTTTTTCAAATCTTAGCCCACTAGCTCAAATGTAAGCGCTAAAAAGTCCTGCCAAAGTCACATAGGTCGTCATGTTACAATTTAGTCAATAAAGGCCTACTACTGGAGCGAAACCGAGTGCTTTGACGGTCGCCGTTCGGCCCCACGACCTCCGAGAGGCTTGGAAGAGGCCTCCCCTGAAAGCTGGATTCCCACCGATCGTTTGTTTCAAATCTTAGCCCAGTAGCTGAAAAGTAAGCGCTAAAAAGTCCTGCCAAAGTCACATAGGTTGTCATGTTGCAATTTAGTCAAAAAAGGCCTACTACTGGAGCGAAACCGATTGCTTTGACGCTCGCCGTTCGGACCCACAACCTCCGAGAGGCTTGGAAGAGGCCTCCCCTGAAAGCTGGATTCCAACCGATCGTTTGTTTCAAATCTTAGCCCAGTAGCTGAAAAGTAGAAGCTAAAAAGTCCTGCCAAAATCACATAGGTCGTCATGTTACAATTTACTCAATAAAGGCCTACAACTGGAGAGAAACCGAGTGCTTTGACGCTCGCCGTTCTGCCCCACAGCCGTCCTGAGACTCGGGGGAGGCCACCCCTGAAAGCTGGATTCCCACCGATCGTTTGTTTCAAATCTTAGCCCACTAGCTCAAAAGTAAGCGCTATAAAGTCCTGCCAAAGTCTCATAGGTTGTCATGTTACAATTTAGTCAATAAAGGCCTATTACTGGAGCAAAACCGAGTGCTTTGACGCTCGCCGTTCGGCCCCACGAGCTCCGAGAGGCTTGGAAGAGGCCTCCCTTGAAAGCTGGATTCCCAAGGCTTGTCTGTGTGAATTCCTAGCCCGCTAGGCTGAAACTAAGCGACCTAAAGCCGTGCCGAAGTCAAATCGGTCGTCATGGTACTCGAGCGAAACTGAGTGCTTTAACGCTCGCCGCTCGGCCCCACAGCCGTCCAGAGACTCGGGGTAGGCCTCCTCTGAAAGCTGCATTCCCACCGATCGTTTGTTACAAATCTTAGCCCACTGGCTCAAAAGTAAGCGCTAAAAAGTCCTGCCAAAGTCACATAGGTTGTCATGTTACAATTTAGTCAATAAAGGCCTACGACTGGAGCGAAACAGAGTGCTTTGACGGTCGCCGTTCGGCCCCATGACCTCCGAGAGGCTTGGAAGAGGCCTCCCCTGAAAGCTGGATTCCCACCGATCGTTTGTTTCAAATCTTAGCCCACTAGCTCAAAAGTAAGCGCTAAAACGTTCTGCCAAAATCACATAGGTCGTCATGTTACAATTTAGTCAATAAAGGCCTACTACTGGAGCGAAACCGAGTGCTTTGACGCTCGCCGTTCGGCCCCACAGCCGTCCAGAGACTCGGGGGAGGCCTCCCCTGAAAGCTGGATTCCCACCGATCGTTTGTTTCAAATCTTAGCCCACTAGCTCAAAAGTAAGCGCTATAAAGTCCTGCCAAAGTCACATAGGTCGTCATGTTACAATTTAGTCAATAAAGGCCTACTAATGGAGCGAAACCGAGTGCTTTGACGCTCGCCCTTCGGCCCCACGAGCTCCGAGAGGCTTGGAAGAGGCCTCCCTTGAAAGCTGGATTCCCAAGGCTTGTCTGTCTGAATTCCTAGCCCGCTAGGCTGAAATTAAGCGACCTAAAGTCGTGCCAAAGTCAAATCGGTCGTCATGGTAATCGAGCGAAACCGAGTGCTTTGACGGTCGCCGTTCGGCCCCACGACCTCCGAGAGGCTTGGAAGAGGCCTCCCCTGAAAGCTGGATTCCCACCGATAGTTTGTTTCAAATCTAAGCCCACTAGCTCAAAAGTAAGCGCTAAAAAGTCCTGCCAAAGTCACATAGGTTGTCATGTTACAATTTAGTCAAAAAAGGCCTACTACTGGAGCGAAACCGATTGCTTTGACGCTCGCCGTTCGGACCCACAACCTCCGAGAGGCTTGGAAGAGGCCTCCCCTGAAAGCTG
Source organism: Phycodurus eques (assembly GCF_024500275.1). Taxonomy (NCBI): domain Eukaryota; kingdom Metazoa; phylum Chordata; class Actinopteri; order Syngnathiformes; family Syngnathidae; genus Phycodurus; species Phycodurus eques. The sequence continues at coordinate 37,710 of NW_026904099.1, read as the reverse complement.
GATTCCCACCGATCGTTTGTTTCAAATCTTAGCCTTGTAGTTGAAAAGTAGGCGCTAAAAAGTCCTGCCAAAATCACATAGGTCGTCATGTTACAATTTACTCAATAAAGGCCTACAACTGGAGAGAAACCGAGTGCTTTGTCGCTCGCCGTTCGGCCCCACAGCCGTCCTGAGACTCGGGGGAGGCCTCCCCTGAAAGCCGGATTCCCACCGATCGTTTTTTTCAAATCTTAGCCCACTAGCTCAAAAGTAAGCGCTATAAAGTCCTGCCAAAGTCACATAGGTCGTCATGTTACAATTTAGTCAATAAAGGCCTATTACTGGAGCAAAACCGAGTGCTTTGACGCTCGCCGTTCGGCCCCACAGCCGTCCTGAGACTCGGGGGAGGCCTCCCCTGAAAGCTGGATTCCCACCGATAGTTTGTTTCAAATCTTAGCCCACTAGCTCAAAAGTAAGCGCTATAAAGTCCTGCCAAAGTCACATAGGTCGTCATGTAACAATTTAGTCAAAGGCCTATTACTGGAGCAAAACCGAGTGCTTTGACGCTCGCCGTTCGGCCCCACAGCCGTCAAGAGACTCGGGGGAGGCCTCCCCTGAAAGCTGGATTCCCACCGATCGTTTGTTTAAAATCTTAGCGCGCTAGCTCAAAAGTAGGCGCTAAAAGGTCCTGCCAAAGTCACATAGGTTGTCATGTTACAATTTAGTCAATAAAGGCCTACTACTGGAGCGAAACAGAGTGCTTTGACGCTCGCCGTTCGGGCCCACGACCTCTGAGAAGCTTGGAAGAGGCCTCCCCTGAAAGCTGGATTCCCACCGATCGTTTGTTTCAAATCTTAGCCCAGTAGCTGAAAAGTAGGCGCTAAAAAGTCCTGCCAAAATCACATTGGTCGTTATGTTACAATTTAGTCAATAAAGGCCTCCTACTGGAACGAAACTGAGTGCTTTTACGCTTGCCGCTCGGCCCCACAGCCGTCCAGAGACTCGGGGAGGCCTCCCCTGAAAGCTGGATTCCCACCGATCGTTTGTTTCAAATCTTAGCCCACTAGTTCAAAAGTAAGCGCTAAAAAGTCCTGCCAAAGTCACATAGGTTGTCATGTTACAATTTAGTCAATAAAGGCCTACGACTGGAGAGAAACCGATTGCTTTGACGCTCGCCGTTCGGACCCACGACCTCCGAGAGGCTTGGAAGAGGCCTCCCCTGAAAGCTGGATTCCCACCGATCGTTTGTTTCAAATCTTAGCCCACTAGCTCAAAAGTAAGCGCTATAAAGTCCTGCCAAAATCACATAGGTCGTCATGTTACAATTTACTCAATAAAGGCTTACAACTGGAGAGAAACCGAGTGCTTTGACGCTCGCCGTTCGGCCCCACAGCCGTCCTGAGACTCGGGGGAGGCCTCCCCTGAAAGCTGGATTCCCACCGATCGTTTGTTTCAAATCTTAGCCCACTAGCTCAAAAGTAAGCGCTATAAAGTCCTGCCAAAGTCTCATAGGTTGTCATGTTACAATTTAGTCAATAAAGGCCTATTACTGGAGCAAAACCGAGTGCTTTGACGCTCGCCGTTCGGCCCCACGAGCTCAGAGAGGCTTGGAAGAGGCCTCCCTTGAAAGCTGGATTCCCAAGGCTTGTCTGTGTGAATTCCTAGCCCGCTAGGCTGAAACTAAGCGACCTAAAGCCGTGCCGAAGTCAAATCGGTCGTCATGGTACTCGAGCGAAACTGAGTGCTTTAACGCTCGCCGCTCGGCCCCACAGCCGTCCAGAGACTCGGGGTAGCCCTCCTCTGAAAGCTGCATTCCCACCGATCGTTTGTTACAAATCTTAGCCCACTGGCTCAAAAGTAAGCGCTAAAAAGTCCTGCCAAAGTCACATAGGTTGTCATTGTACAATTTAGTCAAAAAAGGCCTACGACTGGAGCGAAACAGAGTGCTTTGACGGTCGCCGTTCGGCCCCATGACCTCCGAGAGGCTTGGAAGAGGCCTCCCCTGAAAGCTGGATTCCCACCGATCGTTTGTTTCAAATCTTAGCCCAGTAGCTGAAAAGTAGGCGCTAAAAAGTCCTGCCAAAATCACATAGGTCGTCATGTTACAATTTACTCAATAAAGGCCTACTACTGGAGAGAAACCGAGTGCTTTGATGCTCGCCGTTCGGCCTCACAGCCGTCCTGAGACTCGGGGGAGGCCTCCCCTGAAAGCTGGATTCCCACCGATCGTTTGTTTCAAATCTTAGCCCAGTAGCTGTAAAGTAGGCGCTAAAAAGTCCTGCCAAAATCACATAGGTCGTCACGTTACAATTTAGTCAATAAAGAAGTCCTACTGGACCGAAACTGAGTGCTTTTACGCTTGCCGCTCGGCCCCACAGCCGTCCAGAGACTCGGGGAGGCCTCCCCTGAAAGCTGGATTCCCACCGATCGTTTGTTTCAAATCTTAGCCCACTAGTTCAAAAGTAAGCGCTAAAAAGTCCTGCCAAAGTCACATAGGTTGTCATGTTACAATTTAGTCAATAAAGGCCTACGACTGGAGAGAAACCGATTGCTTTGACGCTCGCCGTTCGGACCCACGACCTCCGAGAGGCTTGGAAGAGGCCTCCCCTGAAAGCTGGATTCCCACCAATCGTTTGTTTCAAATCTTAGCCCACTAGCTCAAAAGTAAGCGCTAAAACGTTCTGCCAAAATCACATAGGTCGTCATGTTACAATTTAGTCAATAAAGGCCTACTACTGGAGCGAAACCGAGTGCTTTGACGCTCGCCGTTCGGCCCCACAGCCGTCCAGAGACTCGGGGGAGGCCTCCCCTGAAAGCTGGATTCCCACCGATCGTTTGTTTCAAATCTTAGCCCACTAGCTCAAAAGTAAGCGCTATAAAGTCCTGCCAAAGTCACATAGGTCGTCATGTTACAATTTAGTCAATAAAGGCCTACTAATGGAGCGAAACCGAGTGCTTTGACGCTCGCCCTTCGGCCCCACGAGCTCCGAGAGGCTTGGAAGAGGCCTCCCTTGAAAGCTGGATTCCCAAGGCTTGTCTGTCTGAATTCCTAGCCCGCTAGGCTGAAATTAAGCGACCTAAAGTCGTGCCAAAGTCAAATCGGTCGTCATGGTAATCGAGCGAAACCGAGTGCTTTGACGGTCGCCGTTCGGCCCCACGACCTCCGAGAGGCTTGGAAGAGGCCTCCCCTGAAAGCTGGATTCCCACCGATAGTTTGTTTCAAATCTAAGCCCACTAGCTCAAAAGTAAGCGCTAAAAAGTCCTGCCAAAGTCACATAGGTTGTCATGTTACAATTTAGTCAAAAAAGGCCTACTACTGGAGCGAAACCGATTGCTTTGACGCTCGCCGTTCGGACCCACAACCTCCGAGAGGCTTGGAAGAGGCCTCCCCTGAAAGCTGGATTCCCACCGATCGTTTGTTTCAAATCTTAGCCTTGTAGTTGAAAAGTAGGCGCTAAAAAGTCCTGCCAAAATCACATAGGTCGTCATGTTACAATTTACTCAATAAAGGCCTACAACTGGAGAGAAACCGAGTGCTTTGTCGCTCGCCGTTCGGCCCCACAGCCGTCCTGAGACTCGGGGGAGGCCTCCCCTGAAAGCCGGATTCCCACCGATCGTTTTTTTCAAATCTTAGCCCACTAGCTCAAAAGTAAGCGCTATAAAGTCCTGCCAAAGTCACATAGGTCGTCATGTTACAATTTAGTCAATAAAGGCCTATTACTGGAGCAAAACCGAGTGCTTTGACGCTCGCCGTTCGGCCCCACAGCCGTCCTGAGACTCGGGGGAGGCCTCCCCTGAAAGCTGGATTCCCACCGATGGTTTGTTTCAAATCTTAGCCCACTAGCTCAAAAGTAAGCGCTATAAAGTCCTGCCAAAGTCACATAGGTCGTCATGTAACAATTTAGTCAAAGGCCTATTACTGGAGCAAAACCGAGTGCTTTGACGCTCGCCGTTCGGCCCCACAGCCGTCAAGAGACTCGGGGGAGGCCTCCCCTGAAAGCTGGATTCCCACCGATCGTTTGTTTAAAATCTTAGCGCGCTAGCTCAAAAGTAGGCGCTAAAAGGTCCTGCCAAAGTCACATAGGTTGTCATGTTACAATTTAGTCAATAAAGGCCTACTACTGGAGCGAAACAGAGTGCTTTGACGCTCGCCGTTCGGGCCCACGACCTCTGAGAAGCTTGGAAGAGGCCTCCCCTGAAAGCTGGATTCCCACCGATCGTTTGTTTCAAATCTTAGCCCAGTAGCTGAAAAGTAGGCGCTAAAAAGTCCTGCCAAAATCACATTGGTCGTTATGTTACAATTTAGTCAATAAAGGCCTCCTACTGGAACGAAACTGAGTGCTTTTACGCTTGCCGCTCGGCCCCACAGCCGTCCAGAGACTCGGGGAGGCCTCCCCTGAAAGCTGGATTCCCACCGATCGTTTGTTTCAAATCTTAGCCCACTAGTTCAAAAGTAAGCGCTAAAAAGTCCTGCCAAAGTCACATAGGTTGTCATGTTACAATTTAGTCAATAAAGGCCTACGACTGGAGAGAAACCGATTGCTTTGACGCTCGCCGTTCGGACCCACGACCTCCGAGAGGCTTGGAAGAGGCCTCCCCTGAAAGCTGGATTCCCACCGATCGTTTGTTTCAAATCTTAGCCCACTAGCTCAAAAGTAAGCGCTATAAAGTCCTGCCAAAATCACATAGGTCGTCATGTTACAATTTACTCAATAAAGGCCTACAACTGGAGAGAAACCGAGTGCTTTGACGCTAGCCGTTCGGCCCCACAGCCGTCCTGAGACTCGGGGGAGGCCTCCCCTGAAAGCTGGATTCCCACCGATCGTTTGTTTCAAATCTTAGCCCACTAGCTCAAAAGTAAGCGCTATAAAGTCCTGCCAAAGTCTCATAGGTTGTCATGTTACAATTTAGTCAATAAAGGCCTATTACTGGAGCAAAACCGAGTGCTTTGACGCTCGCCGTTCGGCCCCACGAGCTCAGAGAGGCTTGGAAGAGGCCTCCCTTGAAAGCTGGATTCCCAAGGCTTGTCTGTGTGAATTCCTAGCCCGCTAGGCTGAAACTAAGCGACCTAAAGCCGTGCCGAAGTCAAATCGGTCGTCATGGTACTCGAGCGAAACTGAGTGCTTTAACGCTCGCCGCTCGGCCCCACAGCCGTCCAGAGACTCGGGGTAGCCCTCCTCTGAAAGCTGCATTCCCACCGATCGTTTGTTACAAATCTTAGCCCACTGGCTCAAAAGTAAGCGCTAAAAAGTCCTGCCAAAGTCACATAGGTTGTCATTGTACAATTTAGTCAAAAAAGGCCTACGACTGGAGCGAAACAGAGTGCTTTGACGGTCGCCGTTCGGCCCCATGACCTCCGAGAGGCTTGGAAGAGGCCTCCCCTGAAAGCTGGATTCCCACCGATCGTTTGTTTCAAATCTTAGCCCAGTAGCTGAAAAGTAGGCGCTAAAAAGTCCTGCCAAAATCACATAGGTCGTCATGTTACAATTTACTCAATAAAGGCCTACTACTGGAGAGAAACCGAGTGCTTTGATGCTCGCCGTTCGGCCTCACAGCCGTCCTGAGACTCGGGGGAGGCCTCCCCTGAAAGCTGGATTCCCACCGATCGTTTGTTTCAAATCTTAGCCCAGTAGCTGTAAAGTAGGCGCTAAAAAGTCCTGCCAAAATCACATAGGTCGTCACGTTACAATTTAGTCAATAAAGAAGTCCTACTGGACCGAAACTGAGTGCTTTTACGCTTGCCGCTCGGCCCCACAGCCGTCCAGAGACTCGGGGAGGCCTCCCCTGAAAGCTGGATTCCCACCGATCGTTTGTTTCAAATCTTAGCCCACTAGTTCAAAAGTAAGCGCTAAAAAGTCCTGCCAAAGTCACATAGGTTGTCATGTTACAATTTAGTCAATAAAGGCCTACGACTGGAGAGAAACCGATTGCTTTGACGCTCGCCGTTCGGACCCACGACCTCCGAGAGGCTTGGAAGAGGCCTCCCCTGAAAGCTGGATTCCCACCGATCATTTGTTTCAAATCTTAGCCCACTAGCTCAAAAGTAAGCGCTATAAAGTCCTGCCAAAATCACATAGGTCGTCATGTTACAATTTACTCAATAAAGGCCTACAACTGGAGAGAAACCGAGTGCTTTGACGCTCGCCGTTCGGCCCCACAGCCGTCCTGAGACTCGGGGGAGGCCTCCCCTGAAAGCTGGATTCCCACCGATCGTTTGTTTCAAATCTTAGCCCACTAGCTCAAAAGTAAGCGCTATAAAGTCCTGCCAAAGTCTCATAGGTTGTCATGTTACAATTTAGTCAATAAAGGCCTATTACTGGAGCAAAACCGAGTGCTTTGACGCTCGCCGTTCGGCCCCACGAGCTCAGAGAGGCTTGGAAGAGGCCTCCCTTGAAAGCTGGATTCCCAAGGCTTGTCTGTGTGAATTCCTAGCCCGCTAGGCTGAAACTAAGCGACCTAAAGCCGTGCCGAAGTCAAATCGGTCGTCATGGTACTCGAGCGAAACTGAGTGCTTTAACGCTCGCCGCTCGGCCCCACAGCCGTCCAGAGACTCGGGGTAGCCCTCCTCTGAAAGCTGCATTCCCACCGATCGTTTGTTACAAATCTTAGCCCACTGGCTCAAAAGTAAGCGCTAAAAAGTCCTGCCAAAGTCACATAGGTTGTCATTGTACAATTTAGTCAAAAAAGGCCTACGACTGGAGCGAAACAGAGTGCTTTGACGGTCGCCGTTCGGCCCCATGACCTCCGAGAGGCTTGGAAGAGGCCTCCCCTGAAAGCTGGATTCCCACCGATCGTTTGTTTCAAATCTTAGCCCAGTAGCTGAAAAGTAGGCGCTAAAAAGTCCTGCCAAAATCACATAGGTCGTCATGTTACAATTTACTCAATAAAGGCCTACTACTGGAGAGAAACCGAGTGCTTTGATGCTCGCCGTTCGGCCTCACAGCCGTCCAGAGACTCGGGGGAGGCCTCCCCTGAAAGCTGGATTCCCACCGATCGTTTGTTTCAAATCTTAGCCCACTACCTCAAACGTAAGCGCTAAAAAGTCCTGCCAAAGTCACATAGGTCGTCATGTTACAATTTAGTCAATAAAGGCCTACTACTGGAGCGAAACCGAGTGCTTTGACGCTCGCCGTTCGGCCCCACAGCCGTCCAGAGACTCGGGGGAGGCCTCCCCTGAAAGCTGGATTCCCACCGATCGTTTGTTTCAAAACTTAGCCCACTAGCTCAAAAGTAAGCGCTAAAACGTTCTGCCAAAATCACATAGGTCGTCATGTTACAATTTAGTCAATAAAGGCCTACTACTGGAGCGAAACCGAGTGCTTTGACGCTCGCCGTTCGGCCCCACAGCCGTCCAGAGACTCGGGGGAGGCCTCCCCTGAAAGCTGGATTCCCACCGATCGTTTGTTTCAAATCTTAGCCCACTAGCTCAAAAGTAAGCGCTATAAAGTCCTGCCAAAGTCACATAGGTCGTCATGTTACAATTTAGTCAATAAAGGCCTACTACTGGAGCGAAACCGAGTGCTTTGACGCTCGCCATTCGGGCGCACGACCTCCGAGAGGCTTGGAAGAGGCCTCCCCTGAAAGCTGGATTCCCACCGATCGTTTGTTTCAAATCTTAGCCCACTAGCTCAAAAGTAGGCGATAAAACGTCCTGCCAAAGTCACATAGGTCGTCACGTTACAATTTAGTCAATAAAGGCCTACTACTGGAGAGTAACTGAGTGCTTTGACGCTCGCCGTTCGGCCCCACAGCCGTCCAGAGACTCGGGGGAGGCCTCCCCTGAAAGCTGGATTCCCACCGATCTTTTATTTCAAATCTTAGCCCACTAATTCAAAAGTAAGCGCTAAAAAGTCCTGCCAAAATCACATAGGTCGTCATGTTACAATTTAGTCAAGAAAGACCTACTACTGGAGCGAAACCGAGTGCTTTAACGCTCGCCGCTCGGCCCCACAGCCGTCCAGAGACTCGGGGGAGGCCTCCCCTGAAAGCTGGATTCCCACCGATAGTTTGTTTCAAATCTTAGCCCACTAGTTCAAAAGTAAGCGCTAAAACGTCCTGCCAAAGTCACATAGGTTGTCATGTTACAATTTAGTCAATAAAGGCCTACGACTGGAGAGAAACCGATTGCTTTGACGCTCGCCGTTCGGACCCACGACCTCCGAGAGGCTTGGAAGAGGCCTCCCCTGAAAGCTGGATTCCCACCGATCGTTTGTTTCAAATCTTAGCCCACTAGCTCAAAAGTAAGCGCTATAAAGTCCTGCCAAAGTCACATAGGTCGTCATGTTACAATTTACTCAATAAAGGCCTACAACTGGAGAGAAACCGAGTGCTTTGACGCTCGCCGTTCGGCCCCACAGCCGTCCTGAGACTCGGGGGAGGCCTCCCCTGAAAGCTGGATTCCCACCGATCGTTTGTTTCAAATCTTAGCCCACTAGCTCAAAAGTAAGCGCTATAAAGTCCTGCCAAAGTCTCATAGGTTGTCATGTTACAATTTAGTCAATAAAGGCCTATTACTGGAGCAAAACCGAGTGCTTTGACGCTCGCCGTTCGGCCCCACGAGCTCAGAGAGGCTTGGAAGAGGCCTCCCTTGAAAGCTGGATTCCCAAGGCTTGTCTGTGTGAATTCCTAGCCCGCTAGGCTGAAACTAAGCGACCTAAAGCCGTGCCGAAGTCAAATCGGTCGTCATGGTACTCGAGCGAAACTGAGTGCTTTAATGCTCGCCGCTCGGCCCCACAGCCGTCCAGAGACTCGGGGTAGGCCTCCTCTGAAAGCTGCATTCCCACCGATCGTTTGTTACAAATCTTAGCCCACTGGCACAAAAGTAAGCGCTAAAAAGTCCTGCCAAAGTCACAAAGTTTGTCATTGTACAATTTAGTCAAAAAAGGCCTACGACTGGAGCGAAACAGAGTGCTTTGACGGTCGCCGTTCGGCCCCATGACCTCCGAGAGGCTTGGAAGAGGCCTCCCCTGAAAGCTGGATTCCCACCGATCGTTTGTTTCAAATCTTAGCCCAGTAGCTGAAAAGTAGGCGCTAAAAAGTCCTGCCAAAATCACATAGGTCGTCATGTTACAATTTACTCAATAAAGGCCTACTACTGGAGAGAAACCGAGTGCTTTGATGCTCGCCGTTCGGCCTCACAGCCGTCCAGAGACTCGGGGGAGGCCTCCCCTGAAAGCTGGATTCCCACCGATCGTTTGTTTCAAATCTTAGCCCACTACCTCAAACGTAAGCGCTAAAACGTCCTGCCAAAGTCACATAGGTCGTCATGTTACAATTTAGTCAATAAAGGCCTACTACTGGAGCGAAACCGAGTGCTTTGACGCTCGCCGTTCGGCCCCACAGCCGTCCAGAGACTCGGGGGAGGCCTCCCCTGAAAGCTGGATTCCCACCGATCGTTTGTTTCAAAACTTAGCCCACTAGCTCAAAAGTAAGCGCTAAAACGTTCTGCCAAAATCACATAGGTCGTCATGTTACAATTTAGTCAATAAAGGCCTACTAATGGAGCGAAACCGAGTGCTTTGACGCTCGCCGTTCGGCCCCACGAGCTCCGAGAGGCTTGGAAGAGGCCTCCCTTGAAAGCTGGATTCCCAAGGCTTGTCTGTCTGAATTCCTAGCCCGCTAGGCTGAAATTAAGCGACCTAAAGTCGTGCCAAAGTCAAATCGGTCGTCATGGTAATCGAGCGAAACCGAGTGCTTTGACGGTCGCCGTTCGGCCCCACGACCTCCGAGAGGCTTGGAAGAGGCCTCCCCTGAAAGCTGGATTCCCACCGATAGTTTGTTTCAAATCTAAGCCCACTAGCTCAAAAGTAAGCGCTAAAAAGTCCTGCCAAAGTCACATAGGTTGTCATGTTACAATTTAGTCAAAAAAGGCCTACTACTGGAGCGAAACCGATTGCTTTGACGCTCGCCGTTCGGACCCACAACCTCCGAGAGGCTTGGAAGAGGCCTCCCCTGAAAGCTGGATTCCCACCGATCGTTTGTTTCAAATCTTAGCCTTGTAGCTGAAAAGTAGGCGCTAAAAAGTCCTGCCAAAATCACATAGGTCGTCATGTTACAATTTACTCAATAAAGGCCTACAACTGGAGAGAAACCGAGTGCTTTGTCGCTCGCCGTTCGGCCCCACAGCCGTCCTGAGACTCGGGGGAGGCCTCCCCTGAAAGCTGGATTCCCACCGATCGTTTGTTTCAAATCTTAGCCCACTAGCTCAAAAGTAAGCGCTATAAAGTCCTGCCAAAGTCACATAGGTTGTCATGTTACAATTTAGTCAATAAAGGCCTATTACTGGAGCAAAACAGAGTGCTTTGACGCTCGCCGTTCGGCCCCATGACCTCCGAGAGGCTTGGAAGAGGCCTCCCCTGAAAGCTGGATTCCCACCGATCGTTTGTTTCAAAACTTAGCGCACTAGCTCAAAAGTAAGCGTTAAAACCTTCTGCCAAAATCACATAGGTCGTCATGTTACAATTTAGTCAAAAAAAGGCCTACTACTGGAGCGAAACCGAGTGCTTTGACGCTCACTGTTCGGCCCCACAGCCGTCCAGCGACTCGGGGGAGGCCTCCCCTTAAAGCCGGATTCCCACCGATCGTTTTTTTCAAATCTTAGCCCACTAGCTCAAAAGTAAGCGCTATAAAGTCCTGCCAAAGTCACATAGGTCGTCATGTTACAATTTAGTCAATAAAGGCCTATTACTGGAGCAAAACCGAGTGCTTTGACGCTCGCCGTTCGGCCCCACAGCCGTCCTGAGACTCGGGGGAGGCCTCCCCTGAAAGCTGGATTCCCACCGATCGTTTGTTTCAAATCTTAGCCCACTAGCTCAAAAGTAAGCGCTATAAAGTCCTGCCAAAGTCACATAGGTCGTCATGTAACAATTTAGTCAAAGGCCTATTACTGGAGCAAAACCGAGTGCTTTGACGCTCGCCGTTCGGCCCCACAGCCGTCAAGAGACTCGGGGGAGGCCTCCCCTGAAAGCTGGATTCCCACCGATCGTTTGTTTAAAATCTTAGCGCGCTAGCTCAAAAGTAGGCGCTAAAAGGTGCTGCCAAAGTCACATAGGTTGTCATGTTACAATTTAGTCAATAAAGGCCTACTACTGGAGCGAAACAGAGTGCTTTGACGCTCGCCGTTCGGGCCCACGACCTCTGAGAAGCTTGGAAGAGGCCTCACCTGAAAGCTGGATTCCCACCGATCGTTTGTTTCAAATCTTAGCCCAGTAGCTGAAAAGTAGGCGCTAAAAAGTCCTGCCAAAATCACATTGGTCGTTATGTTACAATTTAGTCAATAAAGGCCTCCTACTGGAACGAAACTGAGTGCTTTAACGCTCGCCGCTCGGCCCCACAGCTGTCCAGAGACTCGGGGGAGGACTCCCCTGAAAGCTGGATTCCCACCGATCGTTTGTTTCAAATCTTAGCGCACTAGGTCAAAAGTAAGCGCTAAAAAGTCCTGCCAAAGTCACATAGGTTGTCATGTTACAATTTAGTCAATAAAGGCCTACTACTGGAGCGAAACCGAGTGCTTTGACGCTCGCCCTTCGGGCCCACGACCTCCGAGAGGGTTTGAAGATGCCTCCCCTGAAAGCTGGATTCCCACCGATCGTTTGTTTCTAATCTTAGCCCAGTAGCTGAAAAGTAGGCGCTAAAAAGTCCTGCCAAAATCACATAGGTCGTCATGTTACAATTTAGTCAATAAAGCCCTACTACTGGAGAGAAACTGAGTGCTTTGACGCTCGCCGTTCGGCCCCACAGCCGTCCAGAGACACGGGGGAGGCCTCCCCTGAAAGCTGGATTCCCACCGATCTTTTATTTCAAATCTTAGCCCGCTAACTAAAAAGTAAGCGCGGAAAAGTCCTGCCAAAGTCACATAGGTCGTCATGTTACAATTTAGTCAAGAAAGACCTACTACTGGAGCGAAACCGAGTGCTTTAACGCTCGCCGCTCGGCCCCACAGCCGTCCAGAGACTCGGGGGAGGCTTCCCCTGAAAGCTGGATTCCCACCGATAGTTTGTTTCAAATCTTAGCCCACTAGCTCAGAAGTAAGCGCTAAAAAGTCCTGCCAAAGTCACATAGGTTGTCATGTTACAATTTAGTCAATAAAGGCCTACTACTGGAGCGAAACCGATTGCTTTGACGGTCGCCGTTCGGCCCCACGACCTCCGAGAGGCTTGGAAGAGGCCTCCCCTGAAAGCTGGATTCCCACCGATCGTTTGTTTAAAATCTTAGCCCAGTAGCTGAAAAGTGAGAACGAAAAGGTCCTGCCAAAATCACATAGGTCGTCATGTTACAATTTAGTGAATAAAGGCCTACTACTGCAGAGAAACCGAGTGCTTTGACGCTCGCCGTTCGCCCCCACACCCGTCCAGAGACTCGGGGGAGGCCTCCCCTGAAAGCTGAATTCCCACCGATCGTTTGTTTCAGATCTTAGCGCACTAGCTCAAAAGTAAGCGCTATAAAGTCCTGCCAAAGTCACATAGGTCGTCATGTTACAATTTAGTCAATAAAGGCCTATTATTGGAGCTAAACCGAGTGCTTTGACGCTCGCAGTTCGGCCCCACGAGCTCCGAGAGGCTTGGAAGAGGCCTCCCTTAAAAGCTGGATTCCCAAGGCTTGTCTGTGTGAATTCCTAGCCCGCTAAACTGAAACTAAGCGACCTAAAGTTGTGCCGAAGTCAAATTGGTCGTCATGGTACTCGAGCGAAACTGAGTGCTTTAACGCTCGCCGCTTGGCCCCACAGCCGTCCAGAGACTCATGGGAGGCCTCCCCTGAAAGCTGCATTACCACCGATCGTTCGTTTCAAATCTTAGCCCACTGGCTCAAAGGTAAGTTCTAAAAAGTCCTGCCAAAGTCACATAGGTTGTCATGTTACAATTTAGTCAATAAAGGCCTACTACTGGAGCGAAACCGATTGCTTTGACGCTCGCCGTTCGGAACCACTACCTCCGAGAGGCTTGGAAGAGGCCTCCCCTGAAAGCTGGATTCCCACCGATCGTTTGTTTCAAATCTTAGCCCAGTAGCTGAAAAGTAGGCGCTAAAAAGTCCTGCCAAAATCAAATAGGTTGTCATGTTACAATTTACTCAATAAAGGCCTACAACTGGAGAGAAACCGAGTGCTTTGACGCTCGCCGTTCGGCCCCACAGCCGTCCTGAGACTCGGGGGAGGCCTCCCCTGAAAGCTGGATTCCCACCGATCGTTTGTTTCAAATCTTAGCCCAGTAGCTGAAAAGTAGGCGCTAAAAAGTCCTGCCAAAATCACATAGGTCGTCATGTTACAATTTACTCAATAAAGGCCTATTACTGGAGCAAAACCGAGTGCTTTGACGCTCGCCGTTCGGCCCCACGAGCTCCGAGAGGCTTGGAAGAGGCCTCCCTTGAAAGCTGGATTCCCAAGGCTTGTCTGTGTGAATTCCTAGCCCGCTAGGCTGAAACTAAGCGACCTAAAGTCGTGCCGAAGTCAAATCGGTCGTCATGGTACTCGAGCGAAACTGAGTGCTTTAACGCTCGCCGCTCGGCCCCTCAGCCGTCCAGAGACTCGGGGTAGGCCTCCTCTGAAAGCTGCATTCCCACCGATCGTTTGTTTCAAATCTTAGCCCACTGGCTCAAAAGTAAGCGCTAAAAAGTCCAGCCAAAGTCACATAGGTTGTCATGTTACAATTTAGTCAATAAAGGCCTAAGACTGGAGCGAAACAGAGTGCTTTGACGGTCGCCGTTCGGCCCCATGACCTCCGAGAGGCTTGGAAGAGGCCTTCCCTGAAACCTGGATTCCCACCGATCGTTTGTTTCAAATCTTAGCCCACTAGCTCAAACGTAAGCGCTAAAAAGTCCTGCCAAAGTCACATAGGTCGTCATGTTACAATTTAGTCAATAAAGGCCTACTACTGGAGCGAAACCGAATGCTTTGACGCTCGCCGTTCGGCCCCACGAGCTCCGAGAGGCTTGGAAGAGGCCTCCCTTGAAAGCTGGATTCCCAAGGCTTGTCTGTGTGAATTCCTAGCCCGCTAGGCTGAAACTAAGTGACCTAAAGTCGTGCCGAAGTCAAATCGGTCGTCATGATACTCGAGCGAAACTGAGTGCTTTAACGCTCGCCGCTCGGCCCCTCAGCCGTCCAGAGACTCGGGGTAGGCCTCCTCTGAAAGCTGCATTCCCACCGATCGTTTGTTTCAAATCTTAGCCCACTGGCTCAAAAGTAAGCGCTAAAACGTTTTGCCAAAATCACATAGGTCGTCATGTTACAATTTAGTCAATAAAGGCCTACTACTGAAGCAAAACCGAGTGCTTTGACGCTCGCCGTTCGGCCCCACAGCCGTCCAGAGACTCGGGGGAGGCCTCCCCTGAAAGCTGGATTCCCACCGATCGTTTGTTTCAAAACTTAGCCCACTAGCTCAAAAGTAAGCGCTAAAACGTTTTGCCAAAATCACATAGGTCGTCATGTTACAATTTAGTCAATAAAGGCCTACTACTGAAGCGAAACCGAGTGCTTTGACGCTCGCCGTTCGGCCCCACAGCCGTCCAGAGACTCGGGGGAGGCCTCCCCTGAAAGCTGGATTCCCACCGATCGTTTTTTTCAAATCTTAGCCCACTAGCTCAAAAGTAAGCGCTATAAAGTCCTGCCAAAGTCACATAGGTCGTCATGTTACAATTTAGTCAATAAAGGCCTACTAATGGAGCGAAACCGAGTGCTTTGACGCTCGCCGTTCGGCCCCACGAGCTCCGAGAGGCTTGGAAGAGGCCTCCCTTGAAAGCTGGATTCCCAAGGCTTGTCTGTGTGAATTCCTAGCCCGCTAGGCTGAAATTAAGCGACCTAAAGTCGTGCCGAAGTCAAATCGGTCGTCATGGTAATCGAGCGAAACAGAGTGCTTTGACGGTCGCCGTTCGGCCCCACGACCTCCGAGAGGCTTGGAAGAGGCCTCCTCTGAAAGCTGGATTCCCACCGATCGTTTGTTTCAAATCTTAGCCCAGTAGCTGAAAAGTAAGCGCTAAAAAGTCCTGCCAAAGTCACATAGGTTGTCATGTTACAATTTAGTCAAAAAAGGCCTACTACTGGAGCGAAACCGATTGCTTTGACGCTCGCCGTTCGGACCCACAACCTCCGAGAGGCTTGGAAGAGGCCTCCCCTGAAAGCTGGATTCCCACCAATCGTTTGTTTCAAATCTTAGCCCAGTAGCTGAAAAGTAGAAGCTAAAAAGTCCTGCCAAAATCACATAGGTCGTCATGTTACAATTTACTCAATAAAGGCCTACAACTGGAGAGAAACCGAGTGCTTTGACGCTCGCCGTTCGGCCCCACAGCCGTCCTGAGACTCGGGGGAGGCCTCCCCTGAAAGCTGGATTCCCACCGATCGTTTGTTTCAAATCTTAGCCCACTAGCTCAAAAGTAAGCGCTATAAAGTCCTGCCAAAGTCTCATAGGTTGTCGTGTTACAATTTAGTCAATAAAGGCCTATTACTGGAGCAAAACCGAGTGCTTTGACGCTCGCCGTTCGGCCCCACGAGCTCAGAGAGGCTTGGAAGAGGCCTCCCTTGAAAGCTGGATTCCCAAGGCTTGTCTGTGTGAATTCCTAGCCCGCTAGGCTGAAACTAAGCGACCTAAAGCCGTGCCGAAGTCAAATCGGTCGTCATGGTACTCGAGCGAAACTGAGTGCTTTAACGCTCGCCGCTCGGCCCCACAGCCGTCCAGAGACTCGGGGTAGGCCTCCTCTGAAAGCTGCATTCCCACCGATCGTTTGTTACAAATCTTAGCCCACTGGCTCAAAAGTAAGCGCTAAAAAGTCCTGCCAAAGTCACATAGGTTGTCATTGTACAATTTAGTCAAAAAAGGCCTACGACTGGAGCGAAACAGAGTGCTTTGACGGTCGCCGTTCGGCCCCATGACCTCCGAGAGGCTTGGAAGAGGCCTCCCCTGAAAGCTGGATTCCCACCGATCGTTTGTTTCAAATCTTAGCCCAGTAGCTGAAAAGTAGGCGCTAAAAAGTCCTGCCAAAATCACATAGGTCGTCATGTTACAATTTACTCAATAAAGGCCTACTACTGGAGAGAAACCGAGTGCTTTGATGCTCGCCGTTCGGCCTCACAGCCGTCCTGAGACTCGGGGGAGGCCTCCCCTGAAAGCTGGATTCCCACCGATCGTTTGTTTCAAATCTTAGCCCACTAGCTCAAAAGTAAGCGCTATAAAGTCCTGCCAAAGTCACATAGGTTGTCATGTTACAATTTAGTCAATAAAGGCCTATTACTGGAGCAAAACCGAGTGCTTTGACGCTCGCCGTTCGGCCCCATGACCTCCGAGAGGCTTGGAAGAGGCCTCCCCTGAAAGCTGGATTCCCACCGATCGTTTGTTTCAAAACTTAGCCCACTAGCTCAAAAGTAAGCGCTAAAACGTTTTGCCAAAATCACATAGGTCGTCATGTTACAATTTACTCAATAAAGGCCTCCTACTGGAACGAAACTGAGTGCTTTAACGCTCGCCGCTCGGCCCCTCAGCCGTCCAGAGACTCGGGGTAGGCCTCCTCTGAAAGCTGCATTCCCACCGATCGTTTGTTTCAAATCTTAGCCCACTGGCGCAAAAGTAAGCGCTAAAACGTTTTGCCAAAATCACATAGGTCGTCATGTTACAATTTAGTCAATAAAGGCCTACTACTGAAGCAAAACCGAGTGCTTTGACGCTCGCCGTTCGGCCCCACAGCCGTCCAGAGACTCGGGGGAGGCCTCCCCTGAAAGCTGGATTCCCACCGATCGTTTTTTTTTCAAATCTTAGCCCACTAGCTCAAACGTAAGCGCTAAAAAGTCCTGCCAAAGTCACATAGGTCGTCATGTTACAATTTAGTCAATAAAGGCCTACTACTGGAGCGAAACCGAGTGCTTTGACGCTCGCCGTTCGGCCCCACAGCCGTCCAGAGACTCGGGGGAGGCCTCCCCTGAAAGCTGGATTCCCACCGATCGTTTGTTTCAAAACTTAGCCCACTAGCTCAAAAGTAAGCGCTAAAACGTTTTGCCAAAATCACATAGGTCGTCATGTTACAATTTAGTCAATAAAGGCCTACTACTGAAGCGAAACCGAGTGCTTTGACGCTCGCCGTTCGGCCCCACAGCCGTCCAGAGACTCGGGGGAGGCCTCCCCTGAAAGCTGGATTCCCACCGATCGTTTTTTTCAAATCTTAGCCCACTAGCTCAAAAGTAAGCGCTATAAAGTCCTGCCAAAGTCACATAGGTCGTCATGTTACAATTTAGTCAATAAAGGCCTACTAATGGAGCGAAACCGAGTGCTTTGACGCTCGCCGTTCGGCCCCACGAGCTCCGAGAGGCTTGGAAGAGGCCTCCCTTGAAAGCTGGATTCCCAAGGCTTGTCTGTGTGAATTCCTAGCCCGCTAGGCTGAAATTAAGCGACCTAAAGTCGTGCCGAAGTCAAATCGGTCGTCATGGTAATCGAGCGAAACCGAGTGCTTTGACGGTCGCCGTTCGGCCCCACGACCTCCGAGAGGCTTGGAAGAGGCCTCCCCTGAAAGCTGGATTCCCACCGATCGTTTGTTTCAAATCTTAGCCCAGTAGCTGAAAAGTAAGCGCTAAAAAGTCCTGCCAAAGTCACATAGGTTGTCATGTTACAATTTAGTCAAAAAAGGCCTACTACTGGAGCGAAACCGATTGCTTTGACGCTCGCCGTTCGGACCCACAACCTCCGAGAGGCTTGGAAGAGGCCTCCCCTGAAAGCTGGATTCCAACCGATCGTTTGTTTCAAATCTTAGCCCAGTAGCTGAAAAGTAGAAGCTAAAAAGTCCTGCCAAAATCACATAGGTCGTCATGTTACAATTTACTCAATAAAGGCCTACAACTGGAGAGAAACCGAGTGCTTTGACGCTCGCCGTTCGGCCCCACAGCCGTCCTGAGACTCGGGGGAGGCCACCCCTGAAAGCTGGATTCCCACCGATCGTTTGTTTCAAATCTTAGCCCACTAGCTCAAAAGTAAGCGCTATAAAGTCCTGCCAAAGTCTCATAGGTTGTCATGTTACAATTTAGTCAATAAAGGCCTATTACTGGAGCAAAACCGAGTGCTTTGACGCTCGCCGTTCGGCCCCACGAGCTCCGAGAGGCTTGGAAGAGGCCTCCCTTGAAAGCTGGATTCCCAAGGCTTGTCTGTGTGAATTCCTAGCCCGCTAGGCTGAAACTAAGCGACCTAAAGCCGTGCCGAAGTCAAATCGGTTGTCATGGTACTCGAGCGAAACTGAGTGCTTTAACGCTCGCCGCTTGGCCCCACAGCCGTCCAGAGACTCGGGGTAGGCCTCCTCTGAAAGCTGCATTCCCACCGATCGTTTGTTACAAATCTTAGCCCACTGGCTCAAAAGTAAGCGCTAAAAAGTCCTGCCAAAGTCACATAGGTTGTCATTGTACAATTTAGTCAAAAAAGGCCTACGACTGGAGCGAAACAGAGTGCTTTGACGGTCGCCGTTCGGCCCCATGACCTCCGAGAGGCTTGGAAGAGGCCTCCCCTGAAAGCTGGATTCCCACCGATCGTTTGTTTCAAATCTTAGCCCAGTAGCTGAAAAGTATGCGCTAAAAAGTCCTGCCAAAATCACATAGGTCGTCATGTTACAATTTACTCAATAAAGGCCTACTACTGGAGAGAAACCGAGTGCTTTGATGCTCGCCGTTCGGCCTCACAGCCGTCCAGAAACTCGGGGGAGGCCTCCCCTGAAAGCTGGATTCCCACCGATCGTTTGTTTCAAATCTTAGCCCACTACCTCAAACGTAAGCGCTAAAAAGTCCTGCCAAAGTCACATAGGTCGTCATGTTACAATTTAGTCAATAAAGGCCTACTACTGGAGCGAAATCGAGTGCTTTGACGCTCGCCGTTCGGCCCCACAGCCGTCCAGAGACTCGGGGGAGGCCTCCCCTGAAAGCTGGATTCCCACCGATCGTTTGTTTCAAAACTTAGCCCACTAGCTCAAAAGTAAGCGCTAAAACGTTCTGCCAAAATCACATAGGTCGTCATGTTACAATTTAGTCAATAAAGGCCTACTACTGGAGCGAAACCGAGTGCTTTGACGCTCGCCGTTCGGCCCCACAGCCGTCCAGAGACTCGGGGGAGGCCTCCCCTGAAAGCTGGATTCCCACCGATCGTTTGTTTCAAATCTTAGCCCACTAGCTCAAAAGTAAGCGCTATAAAGTCCTGCCAAAGTCACATAGGTCGTCATGTTACAATTTAGTCAATAAAGGCCTACTAATGGAGCGAAACCGAGTGCTTTGACGCTCGCCGTTCGGCCCCACGAGCTCCGAGAGGCTTGGAAGAGGCCTCCCTTGAAAGCTGGATTCCCAAGGCTTGTCTGTCTGAATTCCTAGCCCGCTAGGCTGAAATTAAGCGACCTAAAGTCGTGCCAAAGTCAAATCGGTCGTCATGGTAATCGAGCGAAACCGAGTGCTTTGACGGTCGCCGTTCGGCCCCACGACCTCCGAGAGGCTTGGAAGAGGCCTCCCCTGAAAGCTGGATTCCCACCGATAGTTTGTTTCAAATCTAAGCCCACTAGCTCAAAAGTAAGCGCTAAAAAGTCCTGCCAAAGTCACATAGGTTGTCATGTTACAATTTAGTCAAAAAAGGCCTACTACTGGAGCGAAACCGATTGCTTTGACGCTCGCCGTTCGGACCCACAACCTCCGAGAGGCTTGGAAGAGGCCTCCCCTGAAAGCTGGATTCCCACCGATCGTTTGTTTCAAATCTTAGCCTTGTAGCTGAAAAGTAGGCGCTAAAAAGTCCTGCCAAAATCACATAGGTCGTCATGTTACAATTTACTCAATAAAGGCCTACAACTGGAGAGAAACCGAGTGCTTTGTCGCTCGCCGTTCGGCCCCACAGCCGTCCTGAGACTCGGGGGAGGCCTCCCCTGAAAGCTGGATTCCCACCGATCGTTTGTTTCAAATCTTAGCCCACTAGCTCAAAAGTAAGCGCTATAAAGTCCTGCCAAAGTCACATAGGTTGTCATGTTACAATTTAGTCAATAAAGGCCTATTACTGGAGCAAAACCGAGTGCTTTGACGCTCGCCGTTCGGCCCCACGAGCTCCGAGAGGCTTGGAAGAGGCCTCCCTTGAAAGCTGGATTCCCAAGGCTTGTCTGTGTGAATTCCTAGCCCGCTAGGCTGAAACTAAGCGACCTAAAGTCGTGCCGAAGTCAAATCGGTCGTCATGGTACTCGAGCGAAACTGAGTGCTTTAACGCTCGCCGCTCGGCCCCACAGCCGTCCAGAGACTCGGGGTAGGCCTCCTCTGAAAGCTGCATTCCCACCGATCGTTTGTTACAAATCTTAGCCCACTGGCTCAAAAGTAAGCGCTAAAAAGTCCTGCCAAAGTCACATAGGTTGTCATGTTACAATTTAGTCAATAAAGGCCTACGACTGGAGCGAAACAGAGTGCTTTGACGGTCGCCGTTCGGCCCCATGACCTCCGAGAGGCTTGGAAGAGGCCTCCCCTGAAAGCTGGATTCCCACCGATCGTTTGTTTCAAAACTTAGCCCACTAGCTCAAAAGTAAGCGCTAAAACGTTCTGCCAAAATCACATAGGTCGTCATGTTACAATTTAGTCAAAAAAAGGCCTACTACTGGAGCAAAACCGAGTGCTTTGACGCTCACTGTTCGGCCCCACAGCCGTCCAGAGACTCGGGGGAGGCCTCCCCTGAAAGCCGGATTCTCACCGATCGTTTTTTTTCAAATCTTAGCCCACTAGCTCAAAAGTAAGCGCTATAAAGTCCTGCCAAAGTCACATAGGTCGTCATGTTACAATTTAGTCAATAAAGGCCTACTAATGGAGCGAAACCGAGTGCTTTGACGCTCGCCGTTCGGCCCCACGAGCTCTGAGAGGCTTGGAAGAGGCCTCCCTTGAAAGCTGGATTCCCAAGGCTTGTCTGTGTGAATTCCAAGCCCGCTAGGCTGAAATTAAGCGACCTAAAGTCGTGCCGAAGTCAAATCGGTCGTCATGGTAATCGAGCGAAACCGAGTGCTTTGACGGTCGCCGTTCGGCCCCACGACCTCCGAGAGGCTTGAAAGAGGCCTCCCCTGAAAGCTGGATTCCCACCGATCGTTTGTTTCAAATCTTAGCCCACTAGCTCAAAAGTAGGCGCTAAAAAGTCCTGCCAAAGTCACATAGGTCGTCACGTTACAATTTAGTCAATATAGTCCTACTACTGGAGAGAAACCGAGTGCTTTGTCGCTCGCCGTTCGGCCCCACAGCTGTCCAGAGACTCGGGGGAGGCCTCCAGTGAAAGATGGATTCCCAGCGATCGTTTGTTTCAAATCTTAGCGCAGTAGCTCAAAAGTAGGCGCTAAAAGGTCCTGCCAAAGTCACATAGGTTGTCATGTTACAATTTAGTCAATAAAGGCCTACTACTGGAGCGAAACAGAGTGCTTTGACGCTCGCCGTTCGGGCCCACGACCTCTGAGAAGCTTGGAAGAGGCCTCCCCTGAAAGCTGGATTCCCACCGATCGTTTGTTTCAAATCTTAGCCCAGTAGCTGAAAAGTAGGCGCTAAAAAGTCCTGCCAAAGTCACATAGGTTGTCATTGTACAATTTAGTCAAAAAAGGCCTACGACTGGAGCGAAACAGAGTGCTTTGACGGTCGCCGTTCGGCCCCATGACCTCCGAGAGGCTTGGAAGAGGCCTCCCCTGAAAGCTGGATTCCCACCGATCGTTTGTTTCAAATCTTAGCCCAGTAGCTGAAAAGTAGGCGCTAAAAAGTCCTGCCAAAATCACATAGGTCGTCATGTTACAATTTACTCAATAAAGGCCTACTACTGGAGAGAAACCGAGTGCTTTGATGCTCGCCGTTCGGCCTCACAGCCGTCCTGAGACTCGGGGGAGGCCTCCCCTGAAAGCTGGATTCCCACCGATCGTTTGTTTCAAATCTTAGCCCACTAGCTCAAAAGTAAGCGCTATAAAGTCCTGCCAAAGTCACATAGGTTGTCATGTTACAATTTAGTCAATAAAGGCCTATTACTGGAGCAAAACCGAGTGCTTTGACGCTCGCCGTTCGGCCCCATGACCTCCGAGAGGCTTGGAAGAGGCCTCCCCTGAAAGCTGGATTCCCACCGATCGTTTGTTTCAAATCTTAGCCCACTACCTCAAACGTAAGCGCTAAAAAGTCCTGCCAAAGTCACATAGGTCGTCATGTTACAATTTAGTCAA
Source organism: Phycodurus eques (assembly GCF_024500275.1). Classification (NCBI taxonomy): domain Eukaryota; kingdom Metazoa; phylum Chordata; class Actinopteri; order Syngnathiformes; family Syngnathidae; genus Phycodurus; species Phycodurus eques. The sequence goes on along the minus strand of NW_026904099.1, from coordinate 15,591 downwards.
TAAAGGCCTACTACTGGAGCGAAATCGAGTGCTTTGACGCTCGCCGTTCGGCCCCACAGCCGTCCAGAGACTCGGGGGAGGCCTCCCCTGAAAGCTGGATTCCCACCGATCGTTTGTTTCAAAACTTAGCCCACTAGCTCAAAAGTAAGCGCTAAAACGTTCTGCCAAAATCACATAGGTCGTCATGTTACAATTTAGTCAATAAAGGCCTACTACTGGAGCGAAACCGAGTGCTTTGACGCTCGCCGTTCGGCCCCACAGCCGTCCAGAGACTCGGGGGAGGCCTCCCCTGAAAGCTGGATTCCCACCGATCGTTTGTTTCAAATCTTAGCCCACTAGCTCAAAAGTAAGCGCTATAAAGTCCTGCCAAAGTCACATAGGTCGTCATGTTACAATTTAGTCAATAAAGGCCTACTAATGGAGCGAAACCGAGTGCTTTGACGCTCGCCGTTCGGCCCCACGAGCTCCGAGAGGCTTGGAAGAGGCCTCCCTTGAAAGCTGGATTCCCAAGGCTTGTCTGTCTGAATTCCTAGCCCGCTAGGCTGAAATTAAGCGACCTAAAGTCGTGCCAAAGTCAAATCGGTCGTCATGGTAATCGAGCGAAACCGAGTGCTTTGACGGTCGCCGTTCGGCCCCACGACCTCCGAGAGGCTTGGAAGAGGCCTCCCCTGAAAGCTGGATTCCCACCGATAGTTTGTTTCAAATCTAAGCCCACTAGCTCAAAAGTAAGCGCTAAAAAGTCCTGCCAAAGTCACATAGGTTGTCATGTTACAATTTAGTCAAAAAAGGCCTACTACTGGAGCGAAACCGATTGCTTTGACGCTCGCCGTTCGGACCCACAACCTCCGAGAGGCTTGGAAGAGGCCTCCCCTGAAAGCTGGATTCCCACCGATCGTTTGTTTCAAATCTTAGCCTTGTAGCTGAAAAGTAGGCGCTAAAAAGTCCTGCCAAAATCACATAGGTCGTCATGTTACAATTTACTCAATAAAGGCCTACAACTGGAGAGAAACCGAGTGCTTTGTCGCTCGCCGTTCGGCCCCACAGCCGTCCTGAGACTCGGGGGAGGCCTCCCCTGAAAGCTGGATTCCCACCGATCGTTTGTTTCAAATCTTAGCCCACTAGCTCAAAAGTAAGCGCTATAAAGTCCTGCCAAAGTCACATAGGTTGTCATGTTACAATTTAGTCAATAAAGGCCTATTACTGGAGCAAAACCGAGTGCTTTGACGCTCGCCGTTCGGCCCCACGAGCTCCGAGAGGCTTGGAAGAGGCCTCCCTTGAAAGCTGGATTCCCAAGGCTTGTCTGTGTGAATTCCTAGCCCGCTAGGCTGAAACTAAGCGACCTAAAGTCGTGCCGAAGTCAAATCGGTCGTCATGGTACTCGAGCGAAACTGAGTGCTTTAACGCTCGCCGCTCGGCCCCACAGCCGTCCAGAGACTCGGGGTAGGCCTCCTCTGAAAGCTGCATTCCCACCGATCGTTTGTTACAAATCTTAGCCCACTGGCTCAAAAGTAAGCGCTAAAAAGTCCTGCCAAAGTCACATAGGTTGTCATGTTACAATTTAGTCAATAAAGGCCTACGACTGGAGCGAAACAGAGTGCTTTGACGGTCGCCGTTCGGCCCCATGACCTCCGAGAGGCTTGGAAGAGGCCTCCCCTGAAAGCTGGATTCCCACCGATCGTTTGTTTCAAAACTTAGCCCACTAGCTCAAAAGTAAGCGCTAAAACGTTCCTGCCAAAATCACATAGGTCGTCATGTTACAATTTAGTCAAAAAAAGGCCTACTACTGGAGCAAAACCGAGTGCTTTGACGCTCACTGTTCGGCCCCACAGCCGTCCAGAGACTCGGGGGAGGCCTCCCCTGAAAGCCGGATTCTCACCGATCGTTTTTTTCAAATCTTAGCCCACTAGCTCAAAAGTAAGCGCTATAAAGTCCTGCCAAAGTCACATAGGTCGTCATGTTACAATTTAGTCAATAAAGGCCTACTAATGGAGCGAAACCGAGTGCTTTGACGCTCGCCGTTCGGCCCCACGAGCTCCGAGAGGCTTGGAAGAGGCCTCCCTTGAAAGCTGGATTCCCAAGGCTTGTCTGTGTGAATTCCAAGCCCGCTAGGCTGAAATTAAGCGACCTAAAGTCGTGCCGAAGTCAAATCGGTCGTCATGGTAATCGAGCGAAACCGAGTGCTTTGACGGTCGCCGTTCGGCCCCACGACCTCCGAGAGGCTTGAAAGAGGCCTCCCCTGAAAGCTGGATTCCCACCGATCGTTTGTTTCAAATCTTAGCCCACTAGCTCAAAAGTAGGCGCTAAAAAGTCCTGCCAAAGTCACATAGGTCGTCACGTTACAATTTAGTCAATATAGTCCTACTACTGGAGAGAAACCGAGTGCTTTGTCGCTCGCCGTTCGGCCCCACAGCTGTCCAGAGACTCGGGGGAGGCCTCCAGTGAAAGATGGATTCCCAGCGATCGTTTGTTTCAAATCTTAGCGCAGTAGCTCAAAAGTAGGCGCTAAAAGGTCCTGCCAAAGTCACATAGGTTGTCATGTTACAATTTAGTCAATAAAGGCCTACTACTGGAGCGAAACAGAGTGCTTTGACGCTCGCCGTTCGGGCCCCACGACCTCTGAGAAGCTTGGAAGAGGCCTCCCCTGAAAGCTGGATTCCCACCGATCGTTTGTTTCAAATCTTAGCCCAGTAGCTGAAAAGTAGGCGCTAAAAAGTCCTGCCAAAGTCACATAGGTTGTCATTGTACAATTTAGTCAAAAAGGCCTACGACTGGAGCGAAACAGAGTGCTTTGACGGTCGCCGTTCGGCCCCATGACCTCCGAGAGGCTTGGAAGAGGCCTCCCCTGAAAGCTGGATTCCCACCGATCGTTTGTTTCAAATCTTAGCCCAGTAGCTGAAAAGTAGGCGCTAAAAAGTCCTGCCAAAATCACATAGGTCGTCATGTTACAATTTACTCAATAAAGGCCTACTACTGGAGAGAAACCGAGTGCTTTGATGCTCGCCGTTCGGCCTCACAGCCGTCCTGAGACTCGGGGGAGGCCTCCCCTGAAAGCTGGATTCCCACCGATCGTTTGTTTCAAATCTTAGCCCACTAGCTCAAAAGTAAGCGCTATAAAGTCCTGCCAAAGTCACATAGGTTGTCATGTTACAATTTAGTCAATAAAGGCCTATTACTGGAGCAAAACCGAGTGCTTTGACGCTCGCCGTTCGGCCCCCATGACCTCCTGAGAGGCTTGGAAGAGGCCTCCCCTGAAAGCTGGATTCCCACCGATCGTTTGTTTCAAAACTTAGCCCACTAGCTCAAAAGTAAGCGCTATAAACGTTTTGCCAAAGTCACATAGGTCGTCATGTTACAATTTAGCTCAATAAGGCCTCCTACTGGAACGAAAACTGAGTGCTTTAACGCTCGCCGCTCGGCCCCTACAGCCGTCCAGAGACTCGGGGTAGGCCTCCTCTGAAAGCTGCATTCCCACCGATCGTTTGTTTCAAATCTTAGCCCACTAGGCGCAAAAGTAAGCGCTAAAACGGTCTTGCCAAAAGTCACATAGGTCGTCATGTTACAATTTAGTCAATAAAGGCCTACTACTGAAGCGAAACAGAGTGCTTTGACGCTCGCCGTTCGGGCCCCACGACCTCTGAGAAGCTTGGAAGAGGCCTCCCCTGAAAGCTGGATTCCCACCGATCGTTTGTTTCAAATCTTAGCCCAGTAGCTGAAAAGTAGGCGCTAAAAAGTCCTGCCAAAATCACATTGGTCGTTATGTTACAATTTAGTCAATAAAGGCCTCCTACTGGAACGAAACTGAGTGCTTTAACGCTCGCCGCTCGGCCCCACAGCTGTCCAGAGACTCGGGGGAGGACTCCCCTGAAAGCTGGATTCCCACCGATCGTTTGTTTCAAATCTTAGCGCACTAGGTCAAAAGTAAGCGCTAAAAAGTCCTGCCAAAGTCACATAGGTTGTCATGTTACAATTTAGTCAATAAAGGCCTACTACTGGAGCGAAACCGAGTGCTTTGACGGTCGCCGTTCGGCCCCATGACCTCCGAGAGGCTGGAAGAGGCCTCCCCTGAAAGCTGGATTCCCACCGATCGTTTGTTTCAAATCTTAGCCCAGTAGCTGAAAAGTAGGCGCTAAAAAGTCCTGCCAAAATCACATAGGTCGTCATGTTACAATTTACGTCAATATAGTCCTACTACTGGAGAGAAACCCGAGTGCTTTGATCGCTCGCCGTTCGGCCCTCACAGCTGTCCAGAGACTCGGGGGAGGCCTCCAGTGAAAGCTGGATTCCCACGATCGTTTGTTTCAAATCTTAGCGCAGTAGCTCAAAAGTAGGCGCTAAAAGGTCCTGCCAAAGTCACATAGGTTGTCATGTTACAATTTAGTCAATAAAGGCCTACTACTGGAGCGAAACAGAGTGCTTTGAACGCTCGCCGTTCGGCCCCACGACCTCTGAGAAGCTTGGGAAGAGGCCTCCCTGAAAGCTGGATTCCCACCGATCGTTTGTTTCAAATCTTAGCCCAGTAGCTGAAAAGTAAGGCGCTAAAAAGTCCTGCCAAAGTCACATAGGTTGTCATTGTACAATTTAGTCAAAAAAGGCCTACTAATGGAGCGAAACCGAGTGCTTTGACGCTCGCCGTTCGGCCCCCCACGAGGCTCCGAGAGGCTTGGAAGAGGCCTCCCTTGAAAGCTGGATTCCCAAGGCTTGTCCTGTCTGAATTCCTAGCCCGCTAGGCTGAAATTAAGCGACCTAAAGTCCGTGCCGAAGTCAAATCGGTCGTCATGGTAATCGAGCGAAACCGAGTGCTTTGACGGTCGCCGTTCGGCCCCACGACCTCCGAGAGGGCTTGGAAGAGCCTCCCCTGAAAGCTGGATTAACCCACCGATAGTTTTGTTTCAAATCTAAGCCCACTAGCTCAAAAGTAAGCGCTAAAAAGTCCTGCCAAAGTCACATAGGTTGTCATGTTACAATTTAGTCACAAAAAGGCTCTACTACTGGAGAGCGAAACCGATTGCTTTGAACGCTCGCCCGTTCGGACCCACAACCTCCGAGAGGCTTGGAAGAGGACCTCCCTGAAAGCTGGATTCCACGTATCGATCGTTTGTTTCAAATCTTAGCCCTAGTAGCTGAAAAGTAGGCGCTAAAAAGTCCTGCCAAAATCACATAGGTCGTCATGTTACAATTTACTCAATAAAGGCCTACAACTGGAGAGAAACCGAGTGCTTTGACGCTCGCCGTTCGGCCCCACAGCCGTCCTGAGACTCGGGGGAGGCCTCCCCTGAAAGCTGGATTCCCACCGATCGTTTGTTTCAAATCTTAGCCCACTAGCTCAAAAGTAAGCGCTATAAAGTCCTGCCAAAGTCACATAGGTCGTCATGTTACAATTTAGTCAATAAAGGCCTATTACTGGAGCAAAACCGAGTGCTTTGACGCTCGCCGTTCGGCCCCACGAGCCTCCGAGAGGCTTGGAAGAGGCCTCCCCTGAAAGCTGGATTCCCACCGATCGTTTGTTTCAAATCTTAGCCCACTAGCTGAAAAGTAAGCGCTAAAAGTCCTGCCAAAGTCACATAGGTCGTCATGTACAATTTAGTCAAAAGGCCTATACTGGAGCGAAACCGAGTGCTTTGACGCTCGCCGTTCGGCCCCACAACCTCCAGAGACTCGGGGGAGGCCTCCCCTGAAAGCTGGATTCCCACCGATCGTTTGTTTCAAATCTTAGCCCACTAGCTCAAAAGTAAGCGCTAAAAAGTCCTGCCAAAGTCACATAGGTTGTCATGTTACAATTTAGTCAATAAAGGCCTACTACTGGAGCGAAACCGAGTGCTTTGACGCTCGCCGTTCGGCCCCACAGCCGTCCGAGAGCTCGGGGAGAGGCCTCCCCTGAAAGCTGGATTCCCACCGATCGTTTGTTTCAAATCTTAGCCCAGCTAGCTGAAAAGTAAGCGCTAAAAGTCCTGCCAAAATCACATAGGTCGTCATGTTACAATTTAGTCAATAAAGGCCTACTACTGGAGCGAAACCGAGTGCTTTGACGCTCGCCGTTCGGCCCCACAGCCGTCCAGAGACTCGGGGGAGGCCTCCCCTGAAAGCTGGATTCCCACCGATCGTTTGTTTCAAATCTTAGCCCACTAGCTCAAAACGTAAGCGCTAAAAAGTCCTGCCAAAGTCACATAGGTCGTCATGTTACAATTTAGTCAATAAAGGCCTACTACTGGAGCGAAACCGAGTGCTTTGACGCTCGCCGTTCGGCCCCACGACCTCCGAGAGGCTTGGAAGAGGCCTCCCCTGAAAGCTGGATTCCCACCGATCGTTTGTTTCAAATCTTAGCCCACTAGCTCAAAAGTAGGCGCTAAAACGTCCTGCCAAAGTCACATAGGTCGTCAGTTACAATTTAGTCAATAAAGGCCTACTACTGGAGCGAAACCGAGTGCTTTGACGCTCGCCGTTCGGCCCCACAGCCGTCCGAGAGACTCGGGGGAGGCCTCCCCTGAAAGCTGGATTCCCACCGATCGTTTGTTTCAAATCTTAGCCCACTAGCTCAAAAGTAAGCGCTAAAAAGTCCTGCCAAAGTCACATAGGTCGTCATGTTACAATTTAGTCAATAAAGGCCTACTACTGGAGCGAAACCGAGTGCTTTGACGCTCGCCGTTCGGCCCCACAGCCGTCCAGAGACTCGGGGGAGGCCTCCCCTGAAAGCTGGATTCCCACCGATCGTTTGTTTCAAATCTTAGCCCACTAGCTCAAAAGTAAGCGCTAAAAAGTCCTGCCAAAGTCACATAGGTTGTCATGTTACAATTTAGTCAATAAAGGCCTACTACTGGAGCGAAACCGAGTGCTTTGACGCTCGCCGTTCGGCCCCACGACCTCCGAGAGGCTTGGAAGAGGCCTCCCCTGAAAGCTGGATTCCCACCGATCGTTTGTTTCAAATCTTAGCCCACTAGCTGAAAAGTAGGCGCTAAAAAGTCCTGCCAAAATCACATAGGTCGTCATGTTACAATTTAGTCAATAAAGGCCTACAACTGGAGAGAAACCGAGTGCTTTGACGCTCGCCGTTCGGCCCCACAGCCGTCCAGAGACTCGGGGGAGGCCTCCCCTGAAAGCTGGATTCCCACCGATCGTTTGTTTCAAATCTTAGCCCACTAGCTCAAAAGTAAGCGCTATAAAGTCCTGCCAAAGTCACATAGGTCGTCATGTTACAATTTAGTCAATAAAGGCCTACTACTGGAGCAAAACCGAGTGCTTTGACGCTCGCCGTTCGGCCCCACAGCCGTCCAGAGACTCGGGGGAGGCCTCCCCTGAAAGCTGGATTCCCACCGATCGTTTTTTTCAAATCTTAGCCCACTAACTCAAAACGTAAGCGCTAAAAGTCCTGCCAAAGTCACATAGGTCGTCATGTTACAATTTAGTCAATAAAGGCCTACTACTGGAGCGAAACCGAGTGCTTTGACGCTCGCCGTTCGGCCCCACAGCCGTCCAGAGACTCGGGGGAGGCCTCCCCTGAAAGCTGGATTCCCACCGATCGTTTGTTTCAAAATCTTAGCCCACTAGCTCAAAAGTAAGCGCTAAAAGTCCTGCCAAAGTCACATAGGTCGTCATGTTACAATTTAGTCAATAAAGGCCTACTACTGGAGCGAAACCGAGTGCTTTGACGCTCGCCGTTCGGCCCCACAGCCGTCCAGAGACTCGGGGGAGGCCTCCCCTGAAAGCTGGATTCCCACCGATCGTTTGTTTCAAATCTTAGCCCACTAGCTCAAAGTAAGCGCTAAAAAGTCCTGCCAAAGTCACATAGGTCGTCATGTTACAATTTAGTCAATAAAGGCCTACTACTGGAGCGAAACGAGTGCTTTGACGCTCGCCGTTCGGCCCCACAGCCGTCCAGAGACTCGGGGGAGGCCTCCCCTGAAAGCTGGATTCCCACCGATCGTTTGTTTCAAATCTTAGCCCACTAGCTCAAAAGTAAGCGCTATAAAGTCCTGCCAAAAGTCACATAGGTCGTCATGTTACAATTTAGTCAATAAAGGCCTACTACTGGAGCGAAACCGAGTGCTTTGACGCTCGCCGTTCGGCCCCACGAGCTCCGAGAGGCTTGGAAGAGGCCTCCCTGAAAGCTGGATTCCCAAGGCTTGTCTGTCTGAATTCCTAGCCCGCTAGGCTGAAATTAAGCGACCTAAAGTCGTGCCGAAGTCAAATCGGTCGTCATGGTAACTCGAGCGAAACCGAGTGCTTTGACGCTCGCCGTTCGGCCCCACGACCGTCCGAGAGGCTTGGAGGAAGCCTCCCCTGAAAGCTGGATTCCCACCGATCGTTTGTTTCAAATCTTAGCCCACTAGCTCAAAAGTAAGCGCTAAAAAGTCCTGCCAAAGTCACATAGGTCGTCATGTTACAATTTAGTCAAAAAAGGCCTACTACTGGAGCGAAACCGATTGCTTTGACGCTCGCCGTTCGGACCCACAACCTCCGAGAGGTCTACTACTGAAGCAAAACCGAGTGCTTTGACGCTCGCCGTTCGGCCCCACAGCCGTCCAGAGACTCGGGGGAGGCCTCCCCTGAAAGCTGGATTCCCACCGATCGTTTTTTTCAAATCTTAGCCCACTAGCTCAAATGTAAGCGCTAAAAGTCCTGCCAAAGTCACATAGGTCGTCATGTTACAATTTAGTCAATAAAGGCCTACTACTGGAGCGAAACCGAGTGCTTTGACGGTCGCCGTTCGGCCCCACGACCTCCGAGAGGCTTGGAAGAAGCCTCCCCTGAAAGCTGGATTCCCACCGATCGTTTGTTTCAAATCTTAGCCCAGTAGCTGAAAAGTAAGCGCTAAAAAGTCCTGCCAAAGTCACATAGGTTGTCATGTTACAATTTAGTCAAAAAAGGCCTACTACTGGAGCGAAACCGATTGCTTTGACGCTCGCCGTTCGGACCCACAACCTCCGAGAGGCTTGGAAGAGGCCTCCCCTGAAAGCTGGATTCCAACCGATCGTTTGTTTCAAATCTTAGCCCAGTAGCTGAAAAGTAGAAGCTAAAAAGTCCTGCCAAAATCACATAGGTCGTCATGTTACAATTTACTCAATAAAGGCCTACAACTGGAGAGAAAACCGAGTGCTTTGACGCTCGCCGTTCTGCCCCACAGCCGTCCTGAGACTCGGGGGAGGCCACCCCTGAAAGCTGGATTCCCACCGATCGTTTGTTTCAAATCTTAGCCCACTAGCTCAAAAGTAAGCGCTATAAAGTCCTGCCAAAGTCTCATAGGTTGTCATGTTACAATTTAGTCAATAAAGGCCTATTACTGGAGCAAAACCGAGTGCTTTGACGCTCGCCGTTCGGCCCCACGAGCTCCGAGAGGCTTGGAAGAGGCCTCCCTTGAAAGCTGGATTCCCAAGGCTTGTCTGTGTGAATTCCTAGCCCGCTAGGCTGAAACTAAGCGACCTAAAGCCGTGCCGAAGTCAAATCGGTCGTCATGGTACTCGAGCGAAACTGAGTGCTTTAACGCTCGCCGCTCGGCCCCACAGCCGTCCAGAGACTCGGGGTAGGCCTCCTCTGAAAGCTGCATTCCCACCGATCGTTTGTTACAAATCTTAGCCCACTGGCTCAAAAGTAAGCGCTAAAAAGTCCTGCCAAAGTCACATAGGTTGTCATGTTACAATTTAGTCAATAAAGGCCTACGACTGGAGCGAAACAGAGTGCTTTGACGGTCGCCGTTCGGCCCCATGACCTCCGAGAGGCTTGGAAGAGGCCTCCCCTGAAAGCTGGATTCCCACCGATCGTTTGTTTCAAATCTTAGCCCACTAGCTCAAAAGTAAGCGCTAAAACGTTCTGCCAAAATCACATAGGTCGTCATGTTACAATTTAGTCAATAAAGGCCTACTACTGGAGCGAAACCGAGTGCTTTGACGCTCGCCGTTCGGCCCCACAGCCGTCCAGAGACTCGGGGGAGGCCTCCCCTGAAAGCTGGATTCCCACCGATCGTTTGTTTCAAATCTTAGCCCACTAGCTCAAAAGTAAGCGCTATAAAGTCCTGCCAAAGTCACATAGGTCGTCATGTTACAATTTAGTCAATAAAGGCCTACTAATGGAGCGAAACCGAGTGCTTTGACGCTCGCCCTTCGGCACCCACGAGCTCCGAGAGGCTTGGAAGAGGCCTCCCTTGAAAGCTGGATTCCCAAGGCTTGTCTGTCTGAATTCCTAGCCCGCTAGGCTGAAATTAAGCGACCTAAAGTCGTGCCAAAGTCAAATCGGTCGTCATGGTAATCGAGCGAAACCGAGTGCTTTGACGGTCGCCGTTCGGCCCCACGACCTCCGAGAGGCTTGGAAGAGGCCTCCCCTGAAAGCTGGATTCCCACCGATAGTTTGTTTCAAATCTAAGCCCACTAGCTCAAAAGTAAGCGCTAAAAAGTCCTGCCAAAGTCACATAGGTTGTCATGTTACAATTTAGTCAAAAAAGGCCTACTACTGGAGCGAAACCGATTGCTTTGACGCTCGCCGTTCGGACCCCACAACCTCCGAGAGGCTTGGAAGAGGCCTCCCCTGAAAGCTGGATTCCCACCGATCGTTTGTTTCAAATCTTAGCCTTGTAGCTGAAAAGTAGGCGCTAAAAAGTCCTGCCAAAATCACATAGGTCGTCATGTTACAATTTACTCAATAAAGGCCTACAACTGGAGAGAAACCGAGTGCTTTGTCGCTCGCCGTTCGGCCCCACAGCCGTCCTGAGACTCGGGGGAGGCCTCCCCTGAAAGCCGGATTCCCACCGATCGTTTGTTTCAAATCTTAGCCCACTAGCTCAAAAGTAAGCGCTATAAAGTCCTGCCAAAGTCACATAGGTCGTCATGTAACAATTTAGTCAAAGGCCTATTACTGGAGCAAAACCGAGTGCTTTGACGCTCGCCGTTCGGCCCCACAGCCGTCAAGAGACTCGGGGGAGGCCTCCCCTGAAAGCTGGATTCCCACCGATCGTTTGTTTAAAATCTTAGCGCGCTAGCTCAAAAGTAGGCGCTAAAAGGTCCTGCCAAAGTCACATAGGTTGTCATGTTACAATTTAGTCAATAAAGGCCTACTACTGGAGCGAAACAGAGTGCTTTGACGCTCGCCGTTCGGGCCCACGACCTCTGAGAAGCTTGGAAGAGGCCTCCCCTGAAAGCTGGATTCCCACCGATCGTTTGTTTCAAATCTTAGCCCAGTAGCTGAAAAGTAGGCGCTAAAAGTCCTGCCAAAAGTCACATTGGTCGTTATGTTACAATTTAGTCCATAAAGGCCTCCTACTGGAACGAAACTGAGTGCTTTAACGCTCGCCGCTCGGCCCCACAGCTGTCCAGAGACTCGGGGAGGACTCCCCTGAAAGCTGGATTCCCACCGATCGTTTGTTTCAAAATCTTAGCGCACTAGGTCAAAAGTAAGCGCTAAAAAGTCCTGCCAAAGTCCATAGGTTGTCATGTTACAATTTAGTCAATAAAGGCCTACTACTGGAGCGAAACCGAGTGCTTTGACGCTCGCCCTTCGGGCCCACGACCTCCGAGAGGGTTCGAAGATGCCTCCCCTGAAAGCTGGATTCCCACCGATCGTTTCCTTCAAATCTTAGCCCAGTAGCTGAAAAGTAGGCGCTAAAAAGTCCTGCCAAAATCATATAGGTCGTCATGTTACAATTTAGTCAATAAGGGCCTATTACTGGAGCAAAACCGAGTGCTTTGACGCTCGCCGTTCGGCCCCACGAGCTCCGAGAGGCTTGGAAGAGGCCTCCCTTGAAAGCTGGATTCCCAAGGCTTGTCTGTGTGAATTGCTAGCCCGCTAGGCTGAAACTAAGCGACCTAAAGTCGTTCCGAAGTCAAATCGGTCGTCATGGTACTCGAGCGAAACTGAGTGCTTTAACGCTCGCCGCTCGGCCCCACGACCTCCGAGAGGCTTGGAAGAGGCCTCACCTGAAAGCTGGATTCCCACCGATCGTTTGTTTCCAATCTTAGCCCATTAGCTGAAAAGTAGGCGCTAAAAAGTCCTGCCAAAATCACATAGGTCGTCATGTTACAATTTAGTCAATAAAGGCCTACTACTGGAGAGAAACCGAGTGCTTTGACGCTCGCCGTTCGGCCCCACAGCCGTCCTGAGACTCGGGGGAGGCCTCCCCTGAAAGCTGGATTCCCACCGATCGTTTGTTTCAAATCTTAGCCCAGTAGCTGAAAAGTAGGCGCTAAAAAGTCCTGCCAAAATCACATAGGTCGTCACGTTACAATTTAGTCAATAAAGAAGTCCTACTGGACCGAAACTGAGTGCTTTTACGCTTGCCGCTCGGCCCCACAGCCGTCCAGAGACTCGGGGAGGCCTCCCCTGAAAGCTGGATTCCCACCGATCGTTGTTTCAAATCTTAGCCCACTAGTTCAAAAGTAAGCGCTAAAAAGTCCTGCCAAAGTCACATAGGTTGTCATGTTACAATTTAGTCAATAAAGGCCTACGACTGGAGAGAAACCGATTGCTTTGACGCTCGCCGTTCGGACCCACGACCTCCGAGAGGCTTGGAAGAGGCCTCCCCTGAAAGCTGGATTCCCACCGATCGTTTGTTTCAAATCTTAGCCCACTAGCTCAAAAGTAAGCGCTATAAAGTCCTGCCAAAATCACATAGGTCGTCATGTTACAATTTACTCAATAAAGGCCTACAACTGGAGAGAAACCGAGTGCTTTGACGCTCGCCGTTCGGCCCCACAGCCGTCCTGAGACTCGGGGGAGGCCTCCCCTGAAAGCTGGATTCCCACCGATCGTTTGTTTCAAATCTTAGCCCACTAGCTCAAAAGTAAGCGCTATAAAGTCCTGCCAAAGTCTCATAGGTTGTCATGTTACAATTTAGTCAATAAAGGCCTATTACTGGAGCAAAACCGAGTGCTTTGACGCTCGCCGTTCGGCCCCACGAGCTCAGAGAGGCTTGGAAGAGGCCCTCCCTTGAAAGCTGGATTCCCAAGGCTTGTCTGTGTGAATTCCTAGCCCGCTAGGCTGAAACTAAGCGACCTAAAGCCGTGCCGAAGTCAAATCGGTCGTCATGGTACTCGAGCGAAACTGAGTGCTTTAACGCTCGCCGCTCGGCCCCACAGCCGTCCAGAGACTCGGGGTAGCCCTCCTCTGAAAGCTGCATTCCCACCGATCGTTTGTTACAAATCTTAGCCCACTGGCTCAAAAGTAAGCGCTAAAAAGTCCTGCCAAAGTCACATAGGTTGTCATTGTACAATTTAGTCAAAAAGGCCTACGACTGGAGCGAAACAGAGTGCTTTGACGGTCGCCGTTCGGCCCCATGACCTCCGAGAGGCTTGGAAGAGGCCTCCCCTGAAAGCTGGATTCCCACCGATCGTTTGTTTCAAATCTTAGCCCAGTAGCTGAAAAGTAGGCGCTAAAAAGTCCTGCCAAAATCACATAGGTCGTCATGTTACAATTTACTCAATAAAGGCCTACTACTGGAGAGAAACCGAGTGCTTTGATGCTCGCCGTTCGGCCTCACAGCCGTCCTGAGACTCGGGGGAGGCCTCCCCTGAAAGCTGGATTCCCACCGATCGTTTGTTTCAAATCTTAGCCCAGTAGCTGAAAGTAGGCGCTAAAAAGTCCTGCCAAAATCACATAGGTCGTCACGTTACAATTTAGTCAATAAAGAAGTCCTACTGGACCGAAACTGAGTGCTTTTACGCTTGCCGCTCGGCCCCACAGCCGTCCAGAGACTCGGGGAGGCCTCCCCTGAAAGCTGGATTCCCACCGATCGTTTGTTTCAAATCTTAGCCCACTAGTTCAAAAGTAAGCGCTAAAAAGTCCTGCCAAAGTCACATAGGTTGTCATGTTACAATTTAGTCAATAAAGGCCTACGACTGGAGAGAAACCGATTGCTTTGACGCTCGCCGTTCGGACCCACGACCTCCGAGAGGCTTGGAAGAGGCCTCCCCTGAAAGCTGGATTCCCACCGATCGTTTGTTTCAAATCTTAGCCCACTAGCTCAAAAGTAAGCGCTATAAAGTCCTGCCAAAATCACATAGGTCGTCATGTTACAATTTACTCAATAAAGGCCTACAACTGGAGAGAAACCGAGTGCTTTGACGCTCGCCGTTCGGCCCCACAGCCGTCCAGAGACTCGGGGGAGGCCTCCCCTGAAAGCTGGATTCCCACCGATCGTTTGTTTCAAATCTTAGCCCACTAGCTCAAAAGTAAGCGCTATAAAGTCCTGCCAAAGTCACATAGGTCGTCATGTTACAATTTAGTCAATAAAGGCCTACTAATGGAGCGAAACCGAGTGCTTTGACGCTCGCCCTTCGGCCCCACGAGCTCCGAGAGGCTTGGAAGAGGCCTCCCTTGAAAGCTGGATTCCCAAGGCTTGTCTGTCTGAATTCCTAGCCCGCTAGGCTGAAATTAAGCGACCTAAAGTCGTGCCAAAGTCAAATCGGTCGTCATGGTAATCGAGCGAAACCGAGTGCTTTGACGGTCGCCGTTCGGCCCCACGACCTCCGAGAGGCTTGGAAGAGGCCTCCCCTGAAAGCTGGATTCCCACCGATAGTTTGTTTCAAATCTAAGCCCACTAGCTCAAAAGTAAGCGCTAAAAAGTCCTGCCAAAGTCACATAGGTTGTCATGTTACAATTTAGTCAAAAAAGGCCTACTACTGGAGCGAAAACGATTGCTTTGACGCTCGCCGTTCGGACCCACAACCTCCGAGAGGCTTGGAAGAGGCCTCCCCTGAAAGCTGGATTCCCACCGATCGTTTGTTTCAAATCTTAGCCTTGTAGTTGAAAAGTAGGCGCTAAAAAGTCCTGCCAAAATCACATAGGTCGTCATGTTACAATTTACTCAATAAAGGCCTACAACTGGAGAGAAACCGAGTGCTTTGTCGCTCGCCGTTCGGCCCCACAGCCGTCCTGAGACTCGGGGGAGGCCTCCCCTGAAAGCCGGATTCCCACCGATCGTTTTTTTCAAATCTTAGCCCACTAGCTCAAAAGTAAGCGCTATAAAGTCCTGCCAAAGTCACATAGGTCGTCATGTAACAATTTAGTCAAAGGCCTATTACTGGAGCAAAACCGAGTGCTTTGACGCTCGCCGTTCGGCCCCACAGCCGTCAAGAGACTCGGGGGAGGCCTCCCCTGAAAGCTGGATTCCCACCGATCGTTTGTTTAAAATCTTAGCGCGCTAGCTCAAAAGTAGGCGCTAAAAGGTCCTGCCAAAGTCACATAGGTTGTCATGTTACAATTTAGTCAATAAAGGCCTACTACTGGAGCGAAACAGAGTGCTTTGACGCTCGCCGTTCGGGCCCACGACCTCTGAGAAGCTTGGAAGAGGCCTCCCCTGAAAGCTGGATTCCCACCGATCGTTTGTTTCAAATCTTAGCCCAGTAGCTGAAAAGTAGGCGCTAAAAAGTCCTGCCAAAATCACATTGGTCGTTATGTTACAATTTAGTCAATAAAGGCCTCCTACTGGAACGAAACTGAGTGCTTTAACGCTCGCCGCTCGGCCCCCACAGCTGTCCAGAGACTCGGGGGAGGACTCCCCTGAAAGCTGGATTCCCACCGATCGTTTGTTTCAAATCTTAGCGCACTAGGTCAAAAGTAAGCGCTAAAAAGTCCTGCCAAAGTCACATAGGTTGTCATGTTACAATTTAGTCA